>NC_050458.1:57488955-57728955 GCF_903995425.1 Onychomys torridus
TGTTGTTCAGAAAGTAATTTCTCAGTTCAGGAGCCCAGGGTGTCTGGTGCAAGCTCTGGGTTATTTAAATATGATACTAACTAAAAGAGCAATCCCAGGTGACATCCCTACTATCCAAATATCATACTAGCCAATTAATAACAGTAGCCCTTTTGACTTCAATAACTGTTGGAAGATAAATAACAAGGGATAATATGGAGTATATTCTGATTTTAGTTAATAAGATTAGGAGTATGAGGAAAGCAGGGTGGGTAAGGATAAAGATCAAGTCTTGGGTCAACTTTGTGAAGTAACAAGGAGGGAAAAGTTGGAATACTGTTGAGGAAGGTCACCAAAGTGAAGAGAAGGGGAGGATGTGAGGATTAGAAAGCAACAGAAAAGAAAGACATATGAATGGGGGGGGTGGGTATGAGATAGGTTGAAAAGTATAATGAAGAATGCCTTCTAGTGAACTAGGTGGAGAATCACAATGGTCACAAAACCCCAAGAAATATACAAACAAGAGCAAAACCATCATGACACATGTTTGCAAGAGTGGAAAAGTAGGAAAAAAAAAAAAAAGAAATAAAGAGAAGATGGTGTGCTGGTAGAGCTGAGCTGAGCTGAAGGATGAGGTCTCAAATCCTCTGTCTCTAGCAGGCTCTATGTGGTACTGGTAGTTCGCTAGGCCCCTGGCCTCTTCTAGTTCTGCAGATCTGGTGTATATGAGGAACAGAACTTCTTTTTCCCATCATACTGCTCTCCAGGGCAGCTTTCTAGACAAGCAGTATGGTACCAATTGGAGAGGGTTTCCAGAGCAGCTGTGGTTCTCAGCCTTCCTGCCTGTTTCTCTGAAGAGATCTCCACTAGCTTCAATCTGACATTTGTCGACATTGTCTCCTTACAGAGCAAGAGCTTACTCAGCGTGTTTTAAATTATTGTTCTCTTTCACAAGTTTCAGTGACGAGGTTCCTAGTCTGGTGCATCTTATCTGACATACTCCACAGTCTCCAGAAACTCAATTTTTAAAGTCATTTTTGCTTTGAAGGTCACTAAAACAAATATGAATACTGAACATAAAAATTAGGTTAACACATAAGCAAGACATCCAGCCACCTCAGGGAAAAACTAGATTAATGGCATTTTCTGTCTCCTGCTTGCTGACAGACACACTTTATGCACCAATAGACTTTAATGTATGATTGAGGCAAGCCTGACCACACATTTCTCCTTTCTTTAGACATTGCTTGAAGCTCCTTCCAAGGGATGTGATGCTTCACCCTGTCACTGTCAGGTAGAGGTTTTTTTGTTGTTGTTGTTTTCTTTTTCTTTTTCTTTTTTTTTTTTTTTATGCAAGACTCATAAAGGTAACATAGCAACAAAGTTCCAGGAGAGGGTAAATGGGTAGGAATACACTGGGAGTTCTTTCAGGGGGAAATGGTGTGGAACACAGCAGGAAAGAGTTCACTAAATTTAAGGATAAAAGATGGAGATGTGTGGGCAACTGTCACTTCTGTTCAGACCTTGAAGCTGCTCATTGCTGCTTGTTCTTCACCATAATCTGAAACTCATAAATACTGACCATACTGGAATACATGGAGGATTGACAGTGCTCACCATGGGATTGTACTTGTACATTCTGGCCTCTATGATTCTCTGACTATCTATCCTCGGGGAGATGATGGCGGCCCTGGCCCTGGGGTACAGTCATCCAGAACAAGCTCAAGGAATGAATTACTGTGTGTTTAGGGGGTCCTGTGTCCACATATCCTATCTGCCCAAGTCAAACACTCCAAGTTGGTATCAATGTAATTTTAGGATCCTTTTCAACATTCTGTACACAGAGACAAGAATCAGAATGTGAACATGCAGGTTGGTGAATGTGTGTGTGTTGCTAAGTGCCAATCAGTTATCCATCTGAGTCTCCCTAGTGATCCAACAATGGAACTAGGGGGTATTTTGCCAATGTGGAAACTTAATTGCTCATTTTTTTGAGGGCACATTAACTCTTTCAAGGTCCATTGAGCAAATTAGCTATCCTCGGTCATTAAACTTGTCTCTATATGATGTGATGCTTTCACCTGGAATTGTATCATTTCCCTATTGCCCCACACTTGTTCTGAGCAGACACACTTTCTTTGTCTACTCAGAGAGAGAGAATGTGCTCATCTGAATGTCAGCCATTGTTCCACAGCCAACATGGCTTCCTTTCCTTGTGAGACACTCGGGGCTCTGTAAGCGTTTGTCAGCTCATGAAAGTTATCACTGCTTCACCAACAAACCAATCACTTAGATAAATGTCTAGGAATGACACCATTTATGATATTTTGGACAGTATTTTTGCAACTAAATATCTCTTTATATTGGGAAAAGCCAAGATTAATTAATTTCACAGAATTTTGCAGTCTAGAGATATTTATTAAAACAACCTGTACTGACAGGGTCTGTTATCAGGACTTATTTGAGGGCAATAGTTTGGCAACATTTAAGATCAGTCTGGGCAAGAATTAGGAAACTATGAAGAAAGTTTGGGTTATATAAACACTGGGGGACATCACTGGCCCTTAAAAGACAGGTGAGGAAGAGTCCCACAAAATGCAAATGGTCTGTTATTGTTGGCAGATAATAAGGGAGAAGAGATGACAATTTCACCCATCTTTTATGTCTGAAGCTACCTTGAAGAGTTAGGTGCTGAAATGGGTGAGGATCCTGAAGGAGTGTGCAGTCCTCTCTCAAAGGAATTTAGAATAGTGCTCATTTTGAGCATGTCTGAGACATCTGGGAGCTTATCAAAATGTTAATTCTGATTCAGCAGGTCTGGGATAGATTCAGGGGCTCTGCATGTTCCCAATCTTTTCTGTGATGTTGATGCTACTGGCTGATGGGTTATGCTGAATTGTTATGGTTTAATATGATGCATGCATTCGATAATATGGTCTTGACTAAACAAGAATATAAAGAAATTGGGCAATATCCTGAACAAGTAATTTTCAAATGGATTTTCAGTGAACAAAAGATTGATAATTTTTAAGTGTTATATGCATACATAAGCAAAGTTTCTGTCTAGCTGAAGATTTTCACCAACATTTTCTGATATAGTGTTTAACCATTAAAACTTTATTAATAATTATGATGGTGTTTTATTAGTCAACTCCAGGTACTTCATAAAGAATGTAAAAGTGATTTTTTTTTTTATTCCCAATTTGTTGATTCCTTATATTGACAGATAGTTCAACAAATGTCAGTGTCTGATTCAATATTCCTTCAAACGATTCCTATGCATGCCGGTCAGTCTGTGCTGGAGGCTCTTTGTTCTTTACTCTGAAATGTGCACCGTCCTTGTGTCTTCTCAGGTCAATGGCAAGGATCTGTCAAAGGCCACCCATGAGGAGGCAGTGGAAGCATTTCGAACTGCCAAGGAGCCCATTGTGGTGCAGGTGTTAAGGCGGACTCCCCTCAGCCGACCTACGTTTGGCATGGTCCCGGAAGTACAGCTCATGAACGCCAGCACACAAACGGACATCACGTTTGAACACATCATGGCCCTGGCCAAGCTTCGGCCCCTCACCCCTCCAGTGCCAGACACCTGTCCATTTCTGCTTTCAGACAGGTATCTAGCTCTCTCTCTCTCTCTTTTTTCTCCTAAAGCCCTGTTTATTAGGTGTTCACCATTTATGGCAGGCATTAGAAAGAACCAGACACCCCAGAAGTTGACAGTTCCAGGGACAGGTTCCCAGCTCTGTTCAGAAATATCTCCCTGCTGTCTGTGTGTGCTCTTCCTAAGTTCTTAAGCTGTCCCTGCTGCTACCCTTCCTGGCCACACAGTTAGCTGTGCTCTGAAATCAGACTTTCCAAGGCACAGTGAAAAGCCTGTCTCTGCTTCTCTTGCCTTCCTCTCCCTACCCTTCAAGGCTCAGAATACTAGTCAGGGAAATAACTTTTCTCACCAAAGCTGCCAAAAAGCCTCATTAAGACTCCGGTGAAAGTGACATGCTGGCACCATGGTCTCCTCTGTGAGTCACCCCTCTCTCCCTTGCCTTGCCTTTCTTTACACAAGAATCTAGGAAATTGATTTAATTCAACTACAATTCTGCAAAGGAACCAATTACCAGATATACTGAGATGCAAACAAAGGGTCCTGGCTTTTACTGGGCGTAAATACAACACTCTGAAATAAGCAGCAATTAAAGGAATTTTCCTCCCAATTTTACCAAGTTGAAAGGTGGGGTGTTTTATTTAAACAATGTCACCTGTCTGTGTTGTTCTCTGTAATTTTCACACATTGTCCAGAGTTTGCTGCCTGAGAACAATGGTCCCTTCAGGCTGCATTTTCACTGATCTCTCTATTCCAGATTCTAGTTTGTAAAACACCCATGTTATTGTGCCCAGTCCCAGCCTGTTAGTTCCTTCCTTAGCCTGTTCCAGTGAGTCACAGGTACACAACAGGCTTACCCTAAGGAACACTAATAGAGCCCCGGTCTTGCCTTGAGCCAATTAATTATGAAATTTTAGAATGGACTCAAGCAACAACCATTTTTCTTTTTCTTTTTTTTTAATTAAGGAATTTTTCATTCATTTTAAATACCAACCACAGATCCCCAACTCTTCCCTCCTCATACCTCTCCAGCCTCCCCTCCCCCCCTTACAATCCACCTCCCCTTCTCTCCTTTAAAAAGGTAAGGCCTCCCTTGGGGAGTCAGCAGAGCCTGGCTCATTCAGTTGAGGTAGATCCAAGCCCCTCTCCCTGCACGGGGCTGTGCAAGGTGTCCCACTATAGGTAATACGCTCCAAAAAGCCAGCTGATGCACCAGGGATAAATCCTGATCTCACTGTCAGGGGGCCCCCCTCCAGCAGATCAAGCTACACAACTGTCTCACTTACACAGAAGGTCTAGTCCAGTCCCATGGAAGCAACAACCATTTTTCCAACATTCCTCAAGGTAATTCTACTGTACCAGCAAGTTTTTGAAACTACCTTTTAAGACTCCAGCTTGCAAAAAAAAAAAAAAAAAAAAGACTCCAGCTTGCAAGAGGGCCTAGGCTGTGCATTTAGGTATCTGTGTTCATTCCCCCACTATGTAATCAGTAACTCTTGTATCAGGCACAGTATTAGCCCCCCCCCCCAAAAGAAGAAGTTATGAACAGATATAAAGCCAGTAGCCCTTAGTGTTTATATTCTGCAGTGGGAATGAACAATAAGTAAACAAACAAGTGAAATTCATGAATACACCCTGACACATAGTAGCCTTGCAGAAAATACTTTCTTGAATAAACAGAAAGTTAGCTTTTATTATCTAACTTTAACACATTTCAGGTAATATTCCAAGTGTTTTACATTACTGCCTCACAGCAGCCTTAGGACAGAGTGCCTATATTATTAATATCCCAGTGTTGCAGATAAGGACACACACATGAAGGTCCTTGGCCAAGATCACACAGCAAGGAAGTTCCAGACTACAGCTTCTACTCTAGGTGAAGACTGGCATTCCTTAACTTGTGCAGAGAGATGTTTGCCCTAAGTGCCACAGCTCTCAGCTTTGCTGCACCATCCCTGTCCTCACCATGTGATTCCCCCCAGTGTCCGTATTTTCCTTTTAATTATTTCCTTATACTAAAAATTGCCACTCTGCTGCTTCCTCATTTAATGGAGCAAAAATTGGATTTTGTGCATGAGCATGTTTCCATCACTTGGCACAGAGCCTGGCATCTGGAAGGCACTCAGGAAATGTTTGGGAAATGACTAAGGTCTTTCTTGTGGCAGTGTGCCCTTCTTACTAGCTGAAGGGCAAAGGGAACACATCTGTGCCCCAGATGAGAGTTTTCACCTTCTCCTCATTTGCAGAGAAAGGGGGACACATCTACCTGGTAGACAAGCAGGCAGGATGCTGCCTTGGACTGCCTTTGCTAGTTGGTCTCATATGGCTTAGCTTTAGCAGCCCAGCAGCAGTAAAAAGATGCAGGGGAGAACTTAATCTGACCTTGCAAGAGGACATGGGCATAGGCCTCACCATTTAGATGGAGAGCTAGTTTATGCTCATTGAGTTTACTGGACAGTGTCCACAATGGCAGAGAGCTGTCACCAGGAATGTTTTTACTGTTTGTTCGCATGCCCTTTATCAAAGGTTTGGGCCATGAGAGAGGATGGTGGGGTGGAGTCTTGAGAAACAGGCAGTAATATGGGTGTATATTTTATAGTCTGAAAAATATGTGCTTTTGAAAATGCCAATGAACCAGTTTGAAAATGCCACTTTGGATCTGGAATTTTGCCCCAGAGTAGGTTGCAATTCTAACTGTGACACACCTAGGCAGGTATTGTCACACTCAGTGAAGTAGAAGCAAGTCAGTGAGCCCATGAAGCACTAGGGACCCTGGGAAAATTCACATTGGTGTCATTGCAAAATGGAACTAGAACCCAGAGCCTTCCCCTTAGCCGTCAGAAATAGGACATTGACGGGCTTTACCAACAGGGAGAGAGAAAAGCCAGTGTCTCTATTGAAGGCAGGATCCCTTTAAGCACAGACAGATCTTCCCCCACAGCTGAAATGCTAAGGTGCAATTCTAAACATGTTAGCCCTGAAAGCCATCCTTGTGACCCACTGCTGACTTGCCGCTGTATTCTCCACAGCTGCCATTCTCTCCATCCCATGGAGCACAGATTTTATGAAGACAATGAGTATGTTTCCAGCTTGCCCGCTGATGCAGACAGAGCAGAAGACTTCGAATATGAGGCAAGACTATGTCCTTCATGTTTCCTCATGAAGTATGCTTGAGGGGGTTTGCGTAACAAAGACGTTCATTTAGTCTCAGAACTAGCATGTCTGCTGTATGCCTAGAGTAAGATCTTTCAAATAGTTTAGCGTTAGTTACTCATCTATATTTCAAGTGTATTGCAAAACTATTTGCACAGCGGTGTCAGCTTAAAAACAATTTGCTTACAACTTTATTGTTGCTGTGTGTGTATACACACACACATACACACACTTTTATGGCAGCTACATTCACCCCTTTTAACATACACGAATTCCTGAAGTTTAGAAAGGAAATTGTTGTTTTCCTCGTGTAGTCTGGTATTAATTGGTTAACTGTATTGAATTTAGTTTAATTCTCTTTCGCAAACCTATTTTCTCGTATCGTGATTCAGGTGTGAATTGCAAAGAGCAGTTTCAGGCCTGTTTTAGAAACGACAGACTGTGCAGCACTGGTTAAAATGTTGGACAGTCTTTACACGGAATACTGGGCATCCCGTGTGCAACCCATAACACTTCACAAAGCCCAGCTATCTAATGACTATTTAAAACATTTCACAATGCCAGGCAGTGGTGGCGCACACCTTTAATCCCAGCACTCGGGAGGCAGAGCCAGGCGGATCTCCATGAGTTCAAGGCCAGCCTGGTCTACAAACAGAGTTCCAGGAAAGGGGCAAAACTACACAGAGAAACCCTGTCTTGAAAAACAAAACCAATAAACAAACAAACAAACAAAAATTTCACAAAAGCTAGAGGGTTTCTCCTGATACTTCTTTACTTCTGCAGTCTATGAATCTTGGCTTTGGCATACTTTGACATTTGGAAATGCAGTGGGTTGAGGGGCAGGAGATGCTGGCAAGCAGACAAAGCTCCCACGATTATCTGCCCTTTAATGCCTCAGATGATGTCACACAAGTTCAGCAAAGTGTTCGTTCCGTTTTACAAGCAGGAAATCCTGAAATCTCTTCCCTTAGGAGGAGCTGAAATCAAATAAGGCCAACTCAGTGGAGCTCACCTAAAGCAAACAGACATTTATTTGAAATCTTCCCTCCGCAAAAGTCATCACTAGTGGTTATGGAAAGTCATTATTTCCGTGCACCTGGGGTTCAGAAAGATGGGCACTGACACCTAGTATCTGACTTTTGTCATTGTTGTTTGTGCTGTTCCTTAAGAACAATTTCAGAAACTTGTTCACATATAGGTACGCACTAAGACATCCATTACATATCATCTAGTAGCGAAAAATATAAAAAGGTCAGCATTGAGTCATCTACTGAAACAATTTAACATAATTTTTTTTCAGTTAATGCATATTGGGTTTAGGAGTTGGGATTGCCTACACAACTTCAATTCTTCATTTAGTTTGTGTCTTATAGCTTTATTAAAATAAGACAATGTTTTAGATAGGCCTGGAAGGAAGCTAAGCATGTTAACAGCAAGGAGTCTTTTAATTAATCAATATGTCATTGAAATACCAGACGGATTTTCTTCCAATTCTGTAGGGCTTACTGGGGCTGAACCATGCCCCCATTTTGGTCAGCATCTATCTTTAGTACATGCTAACATCAAGACAATGACATTGTTAAATGTTCATACAAGCTCTCCATAGCCTGCAATCTCAACTAATCACACCACTATTGCAGTGAATTTGCTATCAACTGTGATTTTTGTTTCCAAAGGTACCTTTCTGAACGATTGAAATAAAGAATTTCCTTATGCCTGGTGGTACACACCTTTAATCCCAGCACTTGAGAGGCAGAGGCAAGAGGATCTCTGAGTTCAAGGTCATCCTGGTCTACATGAGTTCTAGGACAGTCAGGGCTACACAGAGAAACCTTGTCTCAAAAAAAAAAAAAAAAAAAAAAAAAAGACAAAACAAAACAAACAAAAAAAAAACCCAAACAAACAAAGAATGCCCTTATGGATTTAAATAAGGAAGTGAGACATGTGCTATGGCATTCTTCATCTATGAGAACACATACACATGAGAACATCATACATGGTTAAAGATCAGAAGAAGACATGGGCAAATGCCTGAAGGATGTCACCCAATGTAACAGAAAACAATTGTTCTTCCCAGAACTCTTCAATTTGCTATGTTAACATACAGGAGTAGCAACCTTGTGGCACACTTCAGGTTAGATTATAAAATCGAGTCCCTCCACTGCCGTCAGCAGAGCCTGTCCTGACCACAGCTTGCAGTGGGAAGATGGAGAAATGGCAATCCCATTTTCATCTTTTGCATAGTTACTGTTGGACCTGAAAGCTGCCAGGTGGGGTGTTTCTGTGACCAGCTGAGATGAACTAAATTTCTCTGGGGTCTCATCACCACCCTCTACATCTGAAAGTGAGATGAATGTGAACACCAGGATTGAAGAGCCTTTGCCAAGTATCGGAGAGAGACTCTGTGGTCAAAGAGAAGGCTCCAGCTCAGAATGAGAGTGTTGTTCATCTTCTTTCTCAACAGGCATGAATATCATCCCGACAGTCCAAGAAGCAGGAAGTCCCCTCACACATACACACTTACATATACTTTCACACACAGTCATTTGAACCAAGGAACTCAGCACTGCTAAGTACAAGCCTGATGATGCTCCTGTTCTCCTGTCCCAGTGCAGCTTAGTCTCTAGGGAAGAAATGTGGACAAGAAGCATGTGAGCATGCATTCTAATGGAGGATGAGAGGAGTCGTATGGAACAGTAAGATTAGGTCACTGAGGAGGGAGAATCATGGGATTGGGACAAGCTGTTCCTACATTATACCTGGTGGTCAGGGAATTCCTCTCTCATGAGATACCCAGAGAAAAGGAGAGATGGAGCCATATGGAAGGAACTTTCCAGAAACAAGGAAATGCAAGCCAAAGGCCAAAGTGGACTTGTATTAGCGCTTTTACATCGCCATGATAAAATGTCATGGCCAAGACAACTTAGAGAAGACAGGGCTTATTTGAGCTTGTAAATACAGAGGGTGATAGCTCATGACTGTGGAGCGAAGGCATGACGGCTGGAACAGAGGCTGAGACCTCACATCCCAAACTGTAGGCTGGAAGCCAAGAGATAGGAGAGGCAAAATGTCTTAAACTCTCAAAGCCTGCCCCCAGTGATACACTTCCTCCAGCAAGGCCACACATCCTAAGCCTCCCCAAAGCATGGCACCAACTGGAGACCAGGCATTTAAATGCCCAAACCAAGACTATAGGGAACATTTCTGACTCAAATCACTGCAAGACTTACAGCAGGGAACTTTAAAAAAAAAAAAAAGAGGCCATTGATCCAGCTAAAGGCTACACTTATAGTGGGCAAAGGTGAGGCAGAGTGAGAAGGTGCTATCTGGAGTGGCCTTGTCCTGTGACTCTGAGATGGAGTTGCTGCAGCAGAGCAGGACACTTTGACCCCTGCAAGAACACTCTGGCAGTGGGGCGGGCATGGCAGGGGAGGAGCAAAAGATTCAGCAGGGAAGCCAGTTGAGATGGAGCAGTGGCTTGCATGTGGTTGGCAGTGTTGGAGATGGGGCAGGGCACAGTTTGTAAGGATAACACCCAAGCAGAACTGAGGCTGTGTCCATGTATCTATGTGCCCAGATCTTACCTCAGCGCTGTCTAATAATTCACAGTGTAGTATTAAACACACACACACACACACACACACACACACACACACACACACACACACACACAAGAATGAAATCTACATTCACACAGCTGCAGGCATCCCTTGAAATGATCATAATAGATTCACCCTTTAAAAGCATCATTTGGGGTCTATAGATGGCATTCTGTGCTTGCTCAAATGCAGACCATGCCGCAAGGATTTAGTCATATTTTTACAGACCAACTTAGGGCTGACTCAGAACCAGAGCTTATTATGTATCTTGGAAGTACATATAGAGAGATTTCAGTACATGAATTATTGAGCCAATAGAACAGAACTTGTCTTACTATTTTATGAATGTATATGTAGAATATTTTTAAACATGCAGATCATTAACATTGATAGATTACCAGTTTCCCTGAGAGCCAAGTTGGACAGGGACTATTTCTTTGGGGATGTTGTAGACCATGTCAACATTATGGTGACTTTGGTGAGTTAGGGATCTCTATAAAATTTAATAACACCTGTACCTCACCATGAGTGACCACTGGTTTCCCCAAGAAAAATACTTGGCTGGGTTTTAAATCCCCCCACTGTACTTCAGAACATCTCAGAGGACCAATCTGCATCAAAAGATTCACAGCTTGAAATTTGTTCTCTATAAAAAAAAAAAAAATGATGGCACTTGTACTCTAATTAAAAAAGATGTATGATTTTAATTTTATTTTTTGAGGGGGAGAAAGAAAAAGTATCGAATTTAAACATTGTACCTATCTTAAGAGTTAGGCTGCTTCCTGACAGAGGACCACAAAGAGCTAGACTTCTCTTCTTTATTTTCACTGTTCATTTTTTCCCCCTTAGAGCCAGCCAAGGTTGAAATAAATCATAAACAGCCCTTAGCAAGTCAGAAGCAGGTCTCGGATCTGACCTCCACCAGAAATAATTTAAAGGGAAAGCCTCCAAGAAATAGAGCGTTCTCCATCTAACTCCTAATAAAGATGTGTTTGCCTCTGCAGGGAGAAAGCTGGCTTTTGTTGTTCTTTTGTTGTGTTTCGTTTTTTTAGGATTTGCCCTTAAATTTTAAAAGTCAGAGCTGGTGAAGAGTCAGAAATAACTAAAATTTTAGTAATACAGCACATTACAATACAAGGAAAAATTTCATCAACATTTTGGGATCTTCAGGTGTTCCTAAATTAGCTATGCTAACTGAAACCACATACACTACTCCTCTCCCCAAGATCAAGGAGAAGTAACATACAGGTGTCTGAATTAAGTACTCTTCCTGTGTTCGTTATAAAATGAAAGCAATAGGAATTCTGAAATTCATTTGGACTGAGATTAAAAGTGGAAAGGAGAAGCCAAATGTCTATGTACATGTTAACTGAAAAGTGCAACACTCTAGCCAGTGTCTCAAACTAACAACATGCATTTAGTATATTAGTGTCCCTTGGCAATATTTATACAAAGCAAAAGGAAAACTTTGTACTGGGTGTCATCTTGCAAAATGCCACTCTTGGTGCTGGGTATTTGCCGAATATTTGTGAGCATTTAAGTTTATTTTATTTTTCTCACAGTTAAATAATGGTTATGAAGTATGCAGAGCTTCCTTAAACACACATGTACATGCACATACACACACACACACACACACACACACACACACACACACACACACACACCAGGATTACCATTTAACAGTCATGCTTCTGGACAGCTTCATGATTTGCATAGTTGCCTCAGAGAAAAATCTCCCTGGTTGTACTGTGTAGAGCACTAAGTGTTTTTCTGGGTGAAAAGCAGAACTTTGCCTCATAGTGGGGCCTCAGTAAATATTTAAAGATGGGATAAAGGAGGATATTTAAAGCCCATAGTTGTCTGGATGGACTAGCTTCTAAGGAATTTAGACCCGTTCTGCTGCTCTGTCTGTATGAGGGAATTTAAAGGGAACTGGGGCCTCCATGCAGTGACAAGAATGTTCTCTCCCTTTCCAGAGGGCGTTTGCTCCTTGAATCATTTGTTTTAACACTATTATCTGTTCTGATCCAGTAAGTATTTCTAAGGAGGGGACAAAAATGGTGTAAAATAAGAAATACAGTTAAAATAAACATATAGCTGTTATCTATATTAATTATCTTTATATGAAGTTATAAAACTCACACATGGTATAAATTTCAATTTTTTTCCTATGGGTATGTGTGTGTGTGTGTGTGTGTGTGTGTGTGTGTGTGTGTGTGTGTGTGTGTAAATTGTTGACATTTATGGAATGTGTGTGTGGGTCCATGTGCATGCAATTGTGTTCACCTGCATGTAGAAGAAGTTGACCTTGGGAGTCATTGGTTACTTTCTAATTGATTATTTAAGGTAAGACTCTCGGTTGAAATCAAAGCTTGTAATATAGCTAGAGCTAGTCTGGCTCCAGGGATCCCCTGTGTCCACCATGTGCTGGAATTGTAGATGAGTAACCATGCCCATCTGGCATGTATGTGGGTTCTGGGGATTTGAACTCTAGTCCCCACACTTGTACAGCAAGCACTTTAAACACTGAGCCATCTCCTATAATGATATTTTATTTGTACTGAAATGTGATTTTATTTGGATATTAATAAAGTTGCCTTGGGGTCAGAACAAGCCATAGCAGAAGCTGGGTGGTGGTGGTGCACGCCTTTAATCCCAGCACTTGGGAGGCAGAGCTAGGCAGGATCTCTGTGTGTGCAAGGATACACACGCCTTTAATCTCAATACCAACAATAGAAGACCTGGAGGTCTGTACAGACATGCAGTGATGAGGAGGTCATGTGGCTGGGTTTACAACCAATGAGAAGGCAGAACAGAAAGTCTATATAAAAGACAGGACACAGGAAGTAGCTTTCTTGCGGAGAAGAAAGACAGAGCAGCAATAAAGGGTAAGGTTTTCAGCTCTCAGCTATTGCTCTGACCTCTTGGCTTTTAATTCTGCAGTTGGCTCTGTGTTTCTTATTTAACAAGACGTTTACATCTACAATCTCCCCAGCCCAAATTTGAAACATTTTTTTAACCTACCATTGTGGCTCCTTCCTTCATAACTGCTGCATGAATGTGCTCATCAGCATGAGTGAGACAGCGAAATGAACAGTGGACTAGTGCCTATGTGGGAGCCTCATGATAACCAACAGTGAGGACATCTTATCCAAGAGCTTGCAAGCCAGTGTTGAAAGGAACCAGTTTGGATCTGAAGGATCTTGGATCAAGAGGCCACAAGGAGGATGAACTATATGTTGCAGCAGATTGAGAACAGAGAGAAAATAAGGTCGGAAACATCAAAAGTTCATTGTTCAGAACTGTTAGTACACTGCAGGTTGTGTGTGAGCTGCCTCTTTCTACCTGTCAGTCACCGTTCACAGCCATGAAATATCCAAAAGTACTTTAGACCACTGCCCAAACAGACAACAAAATCAACGTTTAGAAAAATCCCCTTAGTAAGAGTCAGGCTATGAAAAGTTTTTAACCGTGATCTAGATGAAGCATGGAAATATTTTCATTACTTGAACACACAAGGTCATATGTTAGTGTGTCCATAGAGAATTGACTCATTTGGGGTACCTGTTAATAGTCTTCTATGCCCATCTTCTTAATTATGCCAGCTTAAATCTTGCAGGCCAGTTCAGTGATTTGTCTTATGTTAGGACTTGTACTTCCAGGCAGTGTGACACATTTCTCCTTTCTACAATGGCAGTTCCTTGCCCTAGACGATATTCTGTCTCTAGTGAGGCTCTGGCCTCACTCAGATGGTGAATCGTTTGTCTCTGTAGTCATCAGCAAAATTGTCAGATCAAATATAATTTATGTGTTCTTCAGATGGATTGTTAGCTGTTCACCACATTGACCAACTCCCCAAATTTTCAAATCTATCTGGTACTGAACATTCTGTGACCACTGTCTCTCTCTCTAGGCATGAGGAACACAGACTTTCAGGCCAACAGTACTCGGGGGAAAGTGAGGGCTAGCCATGCTTCATGGCTTTGCTTGTGGGGTTGTTCATCCCTAGATTCCCCTTCTGATAGTCTCTGCCATTGATTCAAGACAAACCAACCATCACCCCCTCAGGAGCATTCCACAATATCCTCCTCACTTAGATGGCATTCTCGTCCACCTGAGTTTCGGTGCCTCATTCTGATTCAGTTTCTGCTTTTTATTTTCTTCTCTCAGTTCTATCCATATGCACTTTTTTGTCTGTTTTGTGAGTCAGGGTCTTGTTCTAGCTAATGCTGGCCTCAAATTCCTAATCCTCCTGCTTCAACCCTTTGAGTTCTACAGTTACAAGCATGTATTCACATAGTTGTATTTTGTCTTGAGAAAAGTTCTGGTGATTTTATTTAACTTATTTTTATGCTGTGTATGTGTGTATCTGAGTATAAGTATGTGCGCCATATGTGTGCAGGAGCCTTCAGAGATCAGGAGAGGTATCCAGTGCTCTGAAACTGGAGTTACATGTGGCCATGGGCTACCATGTGGGTACTGAGAAGAAACTCTAGTTGTCTGTAACAGGGCTTCTCCAGTCCCAGTTCCCAGTTTCTAGATCTTTACATCACCAGAAGAGTCTTTCAAACAATGAAGAGACATTGGAAGGAGAAAGATAACTGAGACTAGCAATTTGAAATACAATGTGGAACTCTTTGTTTTCCCCACAACACTTCAGCTAATCTAACAATGAAAGTAAACCTAATTAAGCATATGCTTTTTGCCAGATAATAACTGAAAAATTTTGTCACCATGTTCACAAGAAAGATGGTTTCCTATGAAACTTTTAAAGTAGTAGAATGTGTTAAATAGATGTTCAAGTTCATACAGATGAGAAAGGACAAGGGTCCAGTGCCACTAGGACCCTTTGTCCTGGTTTCTCCTCAATAGTCTTGGGATATGGCTAATATTTCAGTGCAAGTATGAATATAGCATCTTTCACATTCACACATATTTTAGTTGATGAATATCTTGTAAGGTTGTTTTAATTTTCCTACCTGTCAAAGTTTAATTAAGGCTGACGGTTTAGAATCACATGTAATACAATCTTAATATTACATGCAGAAATAAGTCAGAGCCTTTTAATTTTAACACCCATGTTTATTAAATTGAATTATTTTTCTAAATTGTAAGAGCCTATTAGGAACAAGAAAACGTCTTCCTTCGAGCATGATTATAAAATAAGGCCACAGGTTGAGAAGTCATCGAAGTTATTGTAATTCTTTGAGCTTTCTTGCAGAATGAAATGAGATTAGTATTGCTGTTGATTGGGTTATATTATTTTATAAAACAAACATGAAGCAAATCTACGTTTCACCTCACTGATTATAACAGCACTCAGCCTTATTTGAAAAGCAAACAGCAGAAAGCAAATTGAACCTTCCAAGTTAGTTATTCCACAATGCAACCATGGGCACGTGCACTGCACTAGGAGTCTAGCTATAAAATGAAGACCCTGTGCATTGCATGTATAAATGATATCTAAGTGCTGACATTCTCTTTGTGTTTGAAGATGCCCACATACGCATGCAGAGGGCTGCCTTGCACTTGTGAAGTGCATCTATGAAAGGCTGTGTTTGAGGGGAATATTTGCCTCTCACATTTTTTTCCACTGACTTCTTGTACACTCCACTTTCACCACAGTGGAAAACTGAAAACTACCTTCTCTAATGTGAAGCAAATGTGCCAGGATTTCAGTGTTCCTTTCAGACACCACAGGATCTGTAAGAGGAAAGTAACAAGCAGCATGGGTCTGGCTTAACTCCATTTCTTAGATGAACCTTGGGGCTAATGTCTTGAATTCCAGTGTCTTATATGTGAGCATCTCAGAGACACCCAGGATTGGCTATGGACTCATTTGTCAGCACCTTCTTCTCAGCAGCAAACTGTAGCTTCTATAAGCAATATGAGACAAATGCATGATCAAATCCTTTCAATTTTTACAGTATTTTAACATTACCAACAGATCAGGCTATATATGTATAGAGGTAAACGTATATGGTTGGTATAGAGGATACCATATGGGGTATTATACAGTGAGCATGCCACTCACATGAGTACATATTCTGTGTCCAGGACTGTATCATATCAATAAGGAGGAAACAGCATTTTCTCCATAATATTTCTGAACTTATATTTAGGATCAGGGCACATTTATGCATAACTCACATATATTTGCTAATTTCCAGTAGCTGGTATATTCTGTAGTGATTACAAAACAATATTTATTTACATACAGCACTTGGATTTTAACCAAAAACATATAGAAAACAAATTTAGTTTGTTTTTTTTCCTACCATACTATACTGTCTTTAAAAATGAATATTTGGAACCCTCAAGGCAATGTGATTTGCCTGAGAATAATAGTTTCTTACCTCATCCCTGGAGAGCATAAGCTGCTGATTCAGGTCCTGGTTTGTGTTTGGTTAGCAGTGTTCACTCTGTATTAAGTAATGACATACATGTAATGTAGTTTATACAAACAAAAGGTGTGTCATTAACCAAATATTATACTAAATGCCTTGTATCCAGTAGAGGCCTCAAATACAAACTGTTAGTATTATCATCTCACTTGTACACAGCATCCTATGTGCATGCCCCTCTTCTGTAAATGACCATATTCTTACTATGATCATACTACTGTGTTGGGTGTTTATGTTTGGCCTACTTACTGCATGAACCTTTGTCTATGTTTCTGAATTGTCTTCGTGGGAAAAAGCTTTTCAGAACTAAAATTCATATATTAGTGTAATTATTAGTTAACTCTTCAGACAAATATATGTTGAAATGAATGTTTTCAAAATATTGTGTCGGATTATATTCTTACAAGTGACATATGTATGAGAGTGGTCTTACTAATAGTCAGTGACTTTCTTTCCCTTCTATCTGCCACTCATGATATGGTTCAAGAACCTAGAAGAAACTATTTTGAATGTTTTCATCACAAGAAATAAAATACCCAAGGAAATAAATTTACCCTTATTTGAGTGTTACACAATATATGTGTGTATTGAAACATTACATGGTACTCAAAATGTGTAAAATCTGTGTCAACTAAAACATTAAGATTAAAGTTTAATGATTCTTGAATTAAATATTAAGTTTATGAAACTAACACACTCCTATCAGTGTAGCCAGCGGGATTAACATTATAGATAACATTTTCATATACCTACTTCCATATTAGCTGTACATGGAAATATGAGCCCACAGTGTACTGCTGATTAAAATCCTGTGATGAATAATAGTGGGCTCAGAGTTTCAAAATCTGAAGGTGTTTCAAAGGAAACCAGGGATTGCTGCCAGAGTAAGTTTTTTTGTTTTGTTTTGTTTTTGTTTTGTTTTTTTGTTGTTGTTGTTTTGTTTTGGTTTGGTTTGGTTTGGTTTTTTTGGCTTCCCTAATCTGCTCGCCTACCTGGTGTTACTCAGTGATTCCTTCAACAGCACAGCTCTGTCACTGGGTACCCACCATCTACTGGTTTGCCTAGACTCCCTTTTGGGTACTTCAAGATCTCAAGCCCTTAAAAGAAAACTTTCTAGGTAAAGTGACACCCACCAGAGAGTTGTCTGTGGCTCTGATTTCTTCCTGCCTTTCCCTCCATAGTCAGGAAGGCACCTCAGTTCTGCCTGGAGCATCTTTGCAGGAAGCCCACCTGCTTCCTCTCTTCCTGTTTTGTCTCCATTTTACACCAGCATGCCATGATGCTGAGGACTCTTCTGCCATCCTTTGCTTCCAGAAGCACTGCTCAGTGCTGTTTACTAGAGGAGTAATAAAGTCCATGAAGTGATAGGCCATCATCTGTATGCACAGCTTCAAGAACAAGTCTATGTATGGTTTCAACTTTACAGGGTTTCTCTGTGTAGCTTTGGAGCTTGTCCTGGAACTCACTTTGTAGAGCAGGCTAGCTTTGAACTCACAGAGATCCACCTGCCTCTGCCTCCCAAGTGCTGGGATTAAAGATGTGCACCACCTCTGCTCGGCTCAATTTTACTTTTTACAGTGGCGTGAAGTTTATAGTTCATCCTTTAGTAGACACATTGTGGTTTTGGATAACCACAGATTTTAACTCATCATCAGTAGCATGTTATTTCCATCCCAACGACTCACTTCCACCAGCTGATACCCCTGAGAAGGTACATATGGATATAGCAGAGCTGCAGCTTTGTGGATTCTCCAATGTTCCACTTTGAAAAAATCCAAGGCTTTATTATGAAATGTCAAGTCCATGGTACACGGAGGCTCCTCCTGTCCCCTTCTTGTGTGCACTTGCCACTCATCCAGCACAATTTAGAATGAGATGCACATGTACACATGTACACACACTGCATGGCATTCACCAAGCAAGCTCTTGACTTGGATTGCTCTTACATTTGTTTCCCTTCAACTGGGATAGTCCTTGTCCTCTGTTCCGGTCTTAATTCTCTGTATCAAGATACCTCTCATGCAGTGGAGGGAGAAGTAGGAAGATAAAGAGTGAACTATTGTTGAACTCTTAAATACGTAACAAGCTATAGTTGAAGCGGCCCTGCATCTTAACTTCTAGCTCTCATACCCGTCTCTACTTGCTAGACTGTGTGATTGTGCTTCAGTACCACTGTGAGTTCCCTTAAATCTCTGACCTTCTTCAGCACGCCGGGTCTTGTCCCATGCTAGAGTGATTTAGATGACTAAACCTTAAATACACTTGCAAGCAAACAAATGCCAGGTATAAATCTTTAGAGGGATTATATGAGAGAAGGATCTACTTTCAATACAAAATATCATGATTAAAAAAAAAATAAAGCTGCAACTCTTCAGGTGTCCCCACCTTTTTTCTAAAAGTCATTTGTTCTTCAAACTAACTGCGAAGGAAAATATGATATTTTTCTACTTGAAATTTGAAATTATTGTTGAATGTTTCATTAAGCATCAAAAAATATAACACAAACATACTCACAAACCCATGACTAACTCTTTGTCCAATAATATTGTGGTAATGGAGCAAATAGCTTTTTTGGCTCACATTAAACCCAAAATAGAACGTCCAGGGCCATAATGAAGTGAATAGATGAAGCACTGGGCAGTGCTATTTTGAAATGCAACAAGAAATACTCTATGATAGCACTTTTGCAGAACTGAGATGTGGCAATTATGTAGATCATTCTGTTCTGAATGACAAGCCTCATTACTGAAGACAACACACTTCAGGCAGCGTATTTATATTTGGTGATGGTGGGATTTACTGCAGAAGCCACTGCTTGGCACTTACCCATGTTGGAGCTGGAGCTCCACAGAAGAATCACTAGCCAGCCAAAGCTCAAGTTGCACAGCCCTTCTGTGCCCCTGCCTATGGTTTATATCATTGTTCCCAGCCTCACCCCCACAGTCATTCACTTTCCATAGCTCTATTTGTTTTTCAGAATCTGTTGATTTTTCTTCCCCCTTTCCTGAGTGAAAAGACCAGATTTGTATATTTTTGGTTGTTATCCTAACCTTTAACAGCTAACCCATCTCTCCAGTTCAGGAGACGACACTTTTTAAAGACAAAATTTCACCCCAATTGATAGTGAAAAAGATTTTAGGACAGAGCAACCAAAGAATTTACTATATAAAGCTTGCATCTTTAAAGTATTTCTTATTGAAAATAGATACTTTTCATACAATAGATTCTAATTATGACTCCCCCCTCCTCTCTACCCTTTTTTTTTCCTCACAGTAGAAAAGAAAGAGGCATCTAAAAAAATAATAAGATCAAGAAAAACAAACACAGCCAGGTGGTGGTAGCGTGCCCCTTTAATCCCAGCACTTGAGAGGCAGAGTCAGGCGGATCTCTATGAGTTCGAGGCCAGCCTGAGCTACAGAGCAAGATCCAGGATAGGCTCCAAAACTACACAGAGAAACCCTGTCTCGAAAAACCAAACAAACAAACAAACAAAAAACAAGAAAGTAAAAAAAAAAAAAGAATAGGAGAAAACAAACAGAAAAAAAGAGCCCCCCAAAAGCACATGAAATACATATAGACCCAGAGACAGATATATTCATTCATATTCTCTCTTTCTCTCTCTCTCTCTCTCTCTCTCTCTCTCTCTCTCTCTCTCTCTCTCTCTCTCTCTCACACACACACACACACACACACACACACACACACACACACACACACACGGAAATCCTATAAAAACAAAATCAGAAACTGTGATATATAAAAGCCAAAGACCTGACGTGGGAGGAAGCCAAGACAAAGTATTACAAGACAAAAACAAAACAACAAAAAAAAACAAACAACCAAAAACACCATTGAGTTGAGTTCATTTTGTGTTGGCTTTCTAACTGCTAAAAGCAGGGCCTACCCTGAAGTGTCATTTCTGTATACCCAATGAGTCTGTGTTGGAGAAAATTGATTTTTTTTCTTTACTAGCAGTTTGCAATTGGAGATAGCTTCTGGGCTAGGGATGGCGTCATGTGTCCACTTCCTTTCTCAGCACTGTGATCCCACTGGCTTGGCCCTGTGCATGTTGCCACAGTCTCTCTGAGTTTATATGTGTACCAATCCTGTTGTGTCTAGAAGACATTGTTCCCTTGGTGACTTTCTTCCATGCTGGCTCTTATAATTTTTCTGCCTTCTCCTCCTGAGAGTTCCCTGAGTTCTGAGTGGAGGGATTTGATGGACACACCCCATTCACCCCATTTACAACTGATTGTTCCAAGGTCTCTGATTCTCTGCACACTGTCCTGTTGTGGGGCTTTGTAACTGTTCCCATCTACTGCAGGAAGAAGCTTATCTGATGCTGGCTGAGACACTGGTCTATGGGCATAGTAGAATGCTATTAGGAATCATTTCATTCCTATGTTCCTCTAACAAAACAGTGGTATTTGGCTTTCCCCTAGACCCATGGCCTATCTAGTCTCAGGTTCTTGGCTATCCAAACAGTGTCTGATGTGGGTTCTATCTCAAGGAATAGGCCTTAAATCCTACCATTTAGTGATTAGTTATTCCATAATGGTTGTGCCACTACTGTAGCACAATATCTGTTTTGGTTTGCTTTGTTTTTGAGACAGGGTTTCTCTGTTTAGCCTTGGATGTTCTGAAACTCACTCTTCAGAGCAGGTTGGCCTAAAACTCACAGAGATATTCCTGCTGGGATTAAAAGCATATACCACCACTGCCGGACTAGACCAGAATATCTTGCAAGAAGGTCACCATTGTAGATTGAAGGGTTTCTAGCTAGGCTGGTGTTTACTGATCTCCCCTTGTAGCATACAGAGTGCCTTCCAATACCATCAACACCAACCAGAAAGGGGGAAAGTCCCAGTTAGGCACCAGCTGGACTTCTCCATGTTCAACTAGACATGGAAATGTTATCTTCAATAACAGGCCTTACAATAAGTTTGTGGAGAGCAACCAATAGCCTGAACAGTAGCCTTGTTTGCTTGGGGGTTTTCATGGGGTCTCTTTGACCAACTACTCAGTTAGGTATAACTCATTTCCTGCACTGGAGGTTTCATTTTGTGGCAAGAGATGTCTAGTTGTTGCTTTGTCTCTTCTGTTACTTGGTGATTCCATTGAATTTTCTTTCATATATGTCTATATTTTAAGAAGTTTCTACTATAGTAGGTTTCCATATGAGCCTTCCAAAGGTCCCTTTTTTTGCTGTACCTCCTTTTTACCCTTCCTTCCCACCCCTTCTCAGATTGATCCTCCCATTCCATTCTCCTCTATCTGTAACTATTCTATTTCTCCTCCTTTGAGAGATCCTTCCTTCCCACCAATCCCGTACTTTTTACATAACCTCTGTGGTTATAAGGATTGTAGCCTGCTTATCAAAGCATGTGTTTTTAAAGGGAAAAAAAACTATACAGTGAATGGAACTTGCCTTTCAGATGTAAAAGGCTTTTTGGTAACCAGGCTACAGAAATCGAGACTAGGGACTGAATAAGAATGTAAATATGGACTCATGCTTTAGGATAATAGCAAGTAAACTGAATTTGGACAGGAGAGAACTCAAGTAGACCTCTTGACAAGCTGAAAAATGAACAGTTAAATGTAAACAGATGTGTCTCTGAATTGCTTGACCAAGGAGTGTGAATCCCACGTAGCTCAAAATTGACCTCAATAGGATCAAGGGCAGATTCTGGGTGGGAACACATTTCTTTGTTAAACACTTTTTAAATATCAAACATAATAGAGCCACATCATTGGTGTTCCTTTATTCCAGTTCCACACTGGCATGTGACTGGGTGCATAATTTTTTAGGGTATAATTGTCAAGGGTATGTATTTTTTCCTTTTATAAAACCAACTAAAATGAATGTGTCCTCCAAACTGTGGTTTCTTCTTATCTACCTACTGAGAGAGGTCTGAAACACAAACAACCTTTGGAGGGATACTGTGCTTCCAAGTATTCATGAGTCACCAGAGGAGCTACTGACAGCTGTTGAGCCTTTTCAAAGCCAGGAAGCTCATAATCATTAAAGGTTTTTTTTTTTCCCTCTTCCTTCCTTTGACTTGTCTGTGGATATCTGCCAAATAAACACAGTTGTGGATCCTTTTGGCAAAAGTTGTAACTATGCCTTAAGAATAAAGAGCAATTTAACTGAAATTTTCAAAAGAAAGCCTGACTCTCTAAATAGAGGGCCCACTAAGTGTGTTTCATTAGGAACAGATTAAGTTTCCTTCTTTCTAATGTGCAGAGAATATAATCAAATATCATCCTCCAAAGAAAGCAAAATGTTTTTCAGGCTTCTGTCCCTCTTCTGCCAGCAACCCTGAGGACTAGATGTTTACAGTATCCAGTGCCATCTCTATGTTGTTCAAATGAGATGCTTTGGGGTTTTTTCTCATCTATTTATCTATCTATCTATCTATCTATCTATCTATCTATCTATTTACTTATTTATTTATTTAGCCATCTAAGGCAATGAAACCTAGTATAACATCAGTTCTCAGCCAGTGATACTTTGGGGATCAAATGACCCTTTCACAGGGGTCACCTAAGGCCATTGGAAAACACAGATATTTACAGTTCATAGTAGTAGCAAATTACAGTTGTGAAGTAGCAACAAAAATAATTTTATGATTGGAGGTGGGGGTCACCACAACATGAGGAACTGTATTGAAGGGTCTCAGCATCAGGAAGGTTGAGAACCACTCCAGTATAGACTATGGAAACAATCTCATAGTCCTACAGTACCTCATACAGATAGCAATACTGAGCAGACAGCTCTCTTTGCTTGCTGCCTCTCTGAAGGAGACAGGCATAAACATCAGAACAGCCTGGCCACTCCATAGGTAGGCTGCATTCTTTATGTTTGCCCAAAGCCGACGAATCCAAATGTTCTCTCAGGGATTTCTCTCCAATGTGCAGATATTGTCTTAGAGTCAACTGCCCATACTTTGCGTAGTAATCTTGACTCTATGAAAAAAGTAGCAACATGATATAGACCTCCTTATAAAGTAATTCAATGTGACCAATAACCTGACAGGTAATAGATCAATCCTACAAAAGGGATTCTAGATTTTCTAACACCTACATTACTTTGCTTACATTCCAACCATATGAAATAAATGCCTTTCATTAAGGCCTCATTTATCATCCTTTATGAAGGGCCAAGTCATTGATTTTCACAACATGTCTTTAGAAATTTACTCCCTCAAACTAAATATTGAATTATATCATTTTACCAAGAGAAAAGCTATATCTAGGTAGATTTACAATCAACCACAGGTAGTTTCAAATCATATTCCACAGCTTTGTGTTGTGAAACTCCTTCAGAGCCTCAAGTTTCTTATCTGTGGAAAGAAAATAATGATAATATTTATTTAAGTTAAATAATATATAAGGCATGTATTACGGCATCACACAAGATGGATAGCCAGGTAAATGTTATAATTTAATAGCTCTGAATGGCTTTTAGACTTCACACTTAGTTGAAAGATGCCTCACCTCTGATGGAGATTACATTCTATTAAGGAAGCATATTGATAGGTCTGCTTGTGGACAGTTAGAAAACTGGAAACATCTATGTAGACCTATCCAGAAAACAGGAGGAAACACCTAGAATCAAACCTGGCATTGATCTCTGAAGTTGGAGTACTGTTACCACTTAGGTATTAACAAGAGCCTGTGACTTGACATGCTGCTCAGCTAATATCTATTGTGCATCTAATTCATACTAGAGACTGAGAATGGGAAGGCCATCAGCACTGTTCTTTGTATTCAAAAGGAGAAGAAAATAATATTACTTAAGAAAGAAATTATCAAATGAAGGTAGGTGTTAGGAAGAAGTATGTGAAAAATTCTTTAAAATAACTGCAGAGGTGTCCCAGAAGACTGCCCTGGAAGCCTAGAAGAGAGCCACACCATGATCTCAGAATGACCAGCCAGCAATGAATGTGCCTTCCTACCAAGCACCAGTGCCTGTGAGCTGACTTTTAAATCACTCTATACCAGTGCAACTGACAAACAAGTTGTGCATATTCAATGTAGACAACTTGATCAGTTTAGAAAAACATGCATATTGATGGTACCATCACCATAATTATATCAACAGCATATTCAGTAAGGTTTCAGGCTAGTAAATCAACACACACACACACACACACATCACTTGAACTTCTATACACGAAGGATCTGAGGAAAAAAAAACAAGAAAACACTATCATATACATGAAAAAGATTGAAGTATCAGCTAAACCTAACCAAGGTGAAAGACTTGTACACTGAAAATTATAAAAATCAGTTAAAGGAAGAAAAATAGACACAGAAAATAGATGTCCACATTCATGAATTAAAAGAATGAATATCAATTAGAAGTCTATATACCCAGGGCAATGTATATCAAAGTCTTAATAGCACTTTAAAAATGTATTATTATTATTATTATTATTATTATTATTATTATTATTATTATATGAATGTATGTATCTGTGTGAGTGTATGTCACATGCGTGTTGCTGTCCCTGGAGGCCAAAAGAGGGTACCATCTTCCCGGGATCTGAAGTTACAGGCAATTTTCAGCTGCCCAACGTAAGTGCTGAAATCCAAATTCAGGCCCTCTGGAAGAGCAACAGTTGCTCTTAATCACCTGGCTACTTCTCCAGTTCCCCAGTGATATTCTCATACTACCTCTTCTGAGCTTTATTTCAACAGTCTATAAGCAAAAATATAACTGTCCCCATTTTGCATGTAAGGGGACTGAGGCAAGAACTGATGAAGAACAAATGACAGCTGTCTAAGAAAGTCCGGAAATGGCATTTACATCACAGTGACCTTGCCACAGAGCCCCTGCTCACCTGCACAAAGATAAGTTCTGAAGAAGCTGCTTGGTTCACAATTGGAACAAAGAAGTCAGACTCCATTGGAGTGTGATTTTCATAAGGCTGACTAAGAGTCAGGACCTTGTCAGTCACAAAACTGATGGATTTTATTCGAAGTCCAATGACGATATTAAAGGTGTTTAAAGAGAGGCATGGCATAATCCAGGCAGTTGTTTTTAAAAAGGGTTTTAAGATTTGTTTTTATTATTTACAATTGTGTGTATGTGTATACATATGTGTATGTTTGGAAGGGAGAGTGGACATATCAACACAGAGACCCAGGAATGTCAGAGGCCTTGGATCCCTTGGAGCTAGAGTTAGAGGCGGCTGTAAGCTGCTTGATGTGGGTCCTGGAACCCAAACTGAGGTCACCTCAATAAGGTGCTTTTGCCCACTGACCCACCTCTCAGGTCCCCTTACCTTCTGTTTTCAACATTACTTTGGAGTTAGAAAGATGAATTTTTGGTTAAACACACTTGTTGCTTTTGAAGAGGACCTGGATTCAATCCTCAGCACTCACATGGTGGTTCCCAACCATCTGTAACTCCAGTTCCAGGGGATTTGACTCCCATGGTGCACTTACATACATGTAAGCAGAATACACATAAAATAAAAATTAAAAGGAATAACTCTTTAAAAAACAATCCAAGTATTGCTTTGGCTTCTATTTGGATAATAGTTTGATAAGGATATAGAAAAAGGTAGCAGTAAATGGTTGTGTGAATCCAGATGAAAGCAACAGTTATTTGGTTAGTTGGTAGCGCAAAATTTTTAAACAGAGCAGACATGACTTCGGATAACCTAGTTGTAGGAATTGGTATACTAGAAATCAAAAGGATGACTTTCCATCTGTGAAGGTTAATATGACACAATCCAGAATACACTGGAAAGGGAGTCTCAGATATTGTCTAGATTAGGTTGGCCTGTGAGCAGGAGAATTTACTTTGATTACCTGAATTGAACTAAGACCTGCCCACTTTGGGTGGCACAGTTCTCTAAGCACTGACTCCCATGTTGTATAAAAGTGGAGAGAATGAGCTAAGCACTAGCATGTATGTGTGTTCATTCATTCATTCATTTTGGCTGTGGATAGGATGCATTGTCTCGCCCTCCCCACCATGAGGGACAACACCTGGAGCTGAGAGAGCCCAATAACTCTTTCTGCACCATGCTGCCTTTGTCGGGATGTTCTGCCACAGCTACTGAAATGAAACTAAGATGTACATGAACAGTCTGAGCTACTAGGTAGAGAATTCATCACCTGCTAAGGTTTGGACTATGAAGAGGGGGGACAGTGTGGCAAAACCAAGGAGTTAAGGATTAGGACATGTTAAGTTTGAGATACTTTGTAAACTTTCATGTACAGATACTAGACAGAGCATTGTTCGGATACAGTGCTCTGAGAGCACTCAGTTATAGATGAGCTATCCCAGGAAGGATAGGATGGAATTTAAAAAAGGAAATGATCCAAGTCAAGCCTTCAAAAACAATTTGTTTTCAACAAACTAGAGGTGTACTTGAACCACCGACTTGAGATAGTGTATATTTAGCTATTTTTATAATTAGCTTTGAGTGGGCTAAATTAATTCACTCAGCTATGTGTTTGTGGGACCCTCTTGACACTCAGGTTCCTCATCTGTACAAAAATAATGGTAGTAATATATATATATATATATATATATATATATATATATATATATATATATATATAATCTTTAAGAATGAAGTATAATAGCTAGAAGGTAGATATTTATAAATCAACATTCCATCTCACCCCTTACAAGTGAAGAAAGAGAGGGAAACAGATAGAAATGTGTCTATGGACACATGTTAAGTACATACAAAGGAAGGGGAGGAAGAGGAAACATACCAGTATTCCCTCACTGAACCATGGCTAAGCTCAATTCAGTTCAGATGGCACAAAGTGTTTATAGAAGAGATAAAATGAATCTAAAGACAAGAAACTCCACCGTTTGGATGGGTGGAGCGTATGGATGATAGGAGTGGAAGCTCCTTAAACATGGGCTTTGAGCTGCACACAGAAAGTGTTGTAAGTCATAGAAGGCTAACTGTATTCAAGCAGCTTTGATGGTTTAAAAAAGGACCTTGAATTAAGCCCATTTAGACCTCTTATTTCCACCATCTCTAGTGTCCCTTTTCCCTGGACTCCTTAAAAGAACAGCTTGATTCTCTCTCGCTTTCCAAGGGTTTCATTCATTTCTCCAACTGCTGAGAACCGATTGGAGGATACACTGTGGTGACTGACCTCATCCGGTTGCTTCCTGAGTCCTTATCCTCTCCACAGCATTTGGTTTCTGTGCCACGGTCCCACTGCATCTTGTTACCCTAACACTACACTGCCTGCATTGTTTGTTTGTTTGTTTATTTGTTTGTTTCAAGACAGGGTTTCTCTGTGTAGCTTTGGAGCCTTTCCTGGATCTCACTCTGTAGACCAGGCTGGCCTCGAACTCACAGAGATCCACTGGCTCTGCCTCCCGAATGCTGGGATTAAAGGCGTGTGCCACCACCACCTGGCCTGCCTGCCCTTTTATCTGATTATAGAATAACTCTTCCTGGACTTAGTTTGGGGGCCACAAAACCATGTGTCTCAAGGCTGCAGAGAGCTGCATTGTAGCTCTTGGTGTGGTAAGCTGGCAGCAACCAAGGCTGGAGAGGAAACCTGAGTATGCATGCCATCCCAATCCTTCTAGGGGCTGGAAGATCCTAGCTCTGCACCTGGATTATTGTTCCTGTAGAGAAAACCCCTTTATTCTCTTTCCTTCTTGGCTGAGCTTCAAACTTTAACACAGTCTGTTCTAAACTTTGTCATTCAGAGTTTCTCCCTTTCCAATCCATGAAGAGTGGCTATTCTTATTTTGAAGCATGATTGATTGTGAATCTTTTCCTGTAGATACTTTTCTCACATACTCAGGTTTGGGAGCCAGATGAGGGTCTGTATGACTCTCAAGGCACAGACACCCTTCCCTTGGGGTTTAGTTTTCTCCCATTTTACATGTCCCTCTATTAGGCTTATGTTCAGTCTGTGTCCATTGAGTGGCTATTTTGTATTGAAAAGTGAAGTATCCATTCTTTGGGAACTAAAGACAGAAGTGAAGCTAGAGCATATGTATTAGAATTCTGCTGAGCTCCAGTTCCATGTGCAGATTAGGAGCTAGACAAGGGTTTTGCATCTTACATCATCCATGTGCACTGATGACTATGTGCATGGTCACGCAATCTGCACATGCGTGGTGTAGCTCTGTAGGCCCACCTGCATCTTAAAGAGCCATGACTCAGATCCCACCCTCTCTCTCTCTGTTCTGTTCTGTCTTTCCCAGGCCTGTTTCTTCTCCTTAACCCCTCTCTTCCTCCTAATAAAGCTCTGCTACTAGGTAGTCGTGGCCATGGCTTGTGACCTTTTTGGGTGATAACCAGCGCCAATAATCAGCACTGCTTATCATTCATCATTAAGAATAAAAGACTCTAATATATACTGTAACTTTCATTGTTTTTCAATTTTCATTCAAACGCCATCACCATGAACTTGTGTGAGTCCTGCACTTTATAACTTCGTGCACAGGGTAGCTAACGATTAAGCTTACAGTCTGCAGTCTCATATTTATCACAGATTATGGGACTCCCCTACAATGGGATTAAATGTACATCATATATACTTTTCATTTCTTGTATTACATTAGACTCAGCTTTGGACAAAAATTTCAAAATAATGCTTTCCTTTCCATTGGAGAAAGAGCACAGTGACACAATTAAGTTGGAAAATAACTTTTTGTTTCCAGTACAATGTTTCAGATTCTATCCTGAGCATAGGGAAACTAAAAATAAGTGGGATGCTGCCATCCACTTAGGTGCTCACAGTGTAAATGTGAGTGCAAGGAGGCAACATAATTACCCTACTATGAGACCTTCACAGTAATAAAATAGAAAAGTAGTGTGACAGACTCCAGGGAATGCCAGCCCACCGGCAAGACCCACACAGAATTTTGAACAATGTCTAAGGCACCAACAAACACAGCAGGATTGATGAGCAGCAGAGGGGTCTATCTCTCCAGAGATTGTGTTGTAAGAACTAAGAAAGGATATGGAATGAGGCCAGTACCTATACAAGGGCCAAACAAGGAAAAACCTTTTGTGTCATATGAGAAATTTGAATTTCATTCTTCAATTTCTGGGAGGACAATTCCATGTCAGAAAAGAAATGATGGAGGTCAAAATGGTATTCCAAAGAGGAGGCCCCCCCCCACTTTTGTAGACACATGAAAGATAAAGCTGGAGGCATAAAAACCAAAGAAGACAGACATACGAGGGACCGTTTTTATAATCAAGATGTGATACACACAGAATTGAGATTAGTAGAGTTGGGTAGATGATTATTAAAGATAAAAATATTTATGTGGCCAACCAACTTTCCCCCTACATGATAGTGACTATAAGCCATTTTTTTTTTAATAGCCAACTGCTGACCAAAGTCATTCTAGCAAACTTGACATTCAATATGATTTGTCTTCTTTGATAAATCCTCAAGGGAGTCAAGACATCACATGTCAAAACTGTTAAGTGGGACCACAGCAGGGATGTGGTCTCGTTTGTTACTACACAGCTTCCAGCATTTGGCACCTGTTCACCTCTGGATGTGTCTCTGTTGCCCCAAGACTTCTCTGTTCCCACTGAAATAGGGCCTAGCACCAAGCAGCTATTCTTTGCAGGCGGGTATGCTTGAGTGGGAGGCTGAAGAGGCAACATTCATTAGGTTATTTTCGCAACTGAAAGATTTCAACAGCTTTCCACAGGAAAGCATGAACTTGGCGAATCCTCCAAATACAGTTTGCAAAATAGATACTAAATTCTGTGAAACAGAAAAGCTCTTGGGATTACAGGGAATTGTGCTTCTAAAATCCCAAAATATTCATTACTTCATGCATGGAAAGTGTCTTCTGGGGATAAGGAGCCATTTTCCTTTTTTTTGTTTTGTAATGAAAGGATTTAGTTCTGAACAATAGAGTGGCTGGTATCTTTAAGTTCAATACACAAGAAAGCATTCAAACATCATCTGCTTTTGTGAGGGCTACCTGTGCTGAGTGGCTGTGTTTTGCTCTCTATAGCATAGCATTCTTTTCCTTTCTAAGGGGATTATGCTTACCAAGGAAGATGACACAGTGCTGGAAAACCTAGAAAGGACCGAGCTGGAATGTGAGTAGAGTAGCAGCAGGGGTCAGATCTGCCTACTGTGTGCTCATTAACAAAACTTCTACTCACAGTAGAACATTCTTGAATGGTTCCTTTAATTGAGAATCTTGGAACAGTTAGACGAATTCTAATTACAGCGGGCATGTACCTATTGCTTTTCCCTGATAAATCATCCTTCCCTGTGTACAGTCCCTGTAGGAAGCCATATTCTTGAAGATTAAATGGATTTTTTTTTCCTGGAAAGCAAACCGATTCTTTCAAGCTATTACTTTTCAGCACACAGCAGTGAATTGGAAGGCTTGCTTTTTCATAACTTTTCAGCAGTTCTTAGAACCTAGTAATGTTCCCAAGGCCTTAGCATTGATCTGCTGCCAACATCTGCCTTGTTTATGGTTTAAACCAAAATTTTCACTGAGATTTAAAGTATTTCCTCCAATACAGCCTTCACGTCTTCCTATGAAGATGACCCCAAGACCTAATAGACCCATCATTAGAAAACATTTTCTAGTACTCAAATTGGCTTTTCCTGTGTTGACTTTCATCCAGTTTCCCTCTATTGCCTTTTACAAAAGTGATTTGCAGATACTCTGCCCTGGAGCCAGCAGAGCTCAGGAGAGACTTCCTGGGGTGCTAGATACCAGTGGCTGGCCAAGCTGAAAATGTCTGTGCTTTCAGGCTGGCATATATTCAAGTGTGTGTGTGTGTGTGTGTGTGTGTGTGTGTGTGTATGTATGTGTGTGTGCGCCCTTTTCCACACAAACATAAGATATTGAGTTCAATCTGCAGAGGCTTAGTCGAAATAGGAGATGAAGAGAGACCCCTTCTACATTACAATGTGTCATGTGCCTTCTTTTGTTTTTAAAAACAGTGTCCGTGGTTGTGTAGCTTGGTCTGTTTGTGGGGCTCTTAGCAGTAAGATCAGAGGTTGTCCCTCGTTTAGCTGGCCTTGTGGGGACGGGTAGATGGGAGGGGAAACTGTGGTTGGTATGTAAAATAAAAAATAATAATAATAATAATAATAATAGTGTCCCTGATGTACAGATTAAGGCACACTTAAAGTTTGTTCATAAAGAGTTTTGTTGGGTTTATGGATCTTTGCAAAATATCATTTATACCATGTAAGCAACAATGAGCTAGCATTCATTATCCAATTTAAGTACAAAAATAGTAACTACCCAGTTTTTTGTTTTTTGTTTTTGTTTTAGAAAATACCTATCTTTAAAATAAAACACAGACGTAAGATCACAGCATTTTTTGACTCTATCTCCTCCATTTGGGGGAGGATTTCCACAAGTCACCTTTCAAGTCCTTTCAGAATATTCTAGAACTCCTCCTCTAGAACTTCTCCTATGGGATTTCAGAATGCCTTGTAAAATCTGGCACTGCCTTCTTCATGTTCTCCTGCACCCTATATTCTGATGTCTGCTCTCCCTCACTCTACTTCTTTCTGAGTGGTACGTGTGTGGGCGCGCGCACGCGCGCGCGCACGTGCACGCACACGCACACACACACACACACACACACACACACACACAGCTCAGATCACTGTATACAAACAAGCACACCACATTCCACCAGTGACTGGTAGCCTAACTGTGCTACCAGTTCCAAAAGGATCTAGACTAAATCTTTGTGTTTTCACTTCTTCTCTATTGTATTTTTCTTTTTGTTTTAAGATAGGGTGTCTCTATGTAGTCCTGGATGTCCTTAAACTTGCTTTGTAGACTAGGCTGGCCTTGAACTCACAGAGATCCTTCTGCTACCTCCTGAGTGCTAGGATTAAAAGTGTGTACTATGATGCCTGGCTCTCTCTTACACTTTTTAAACAGGCCTATGTGTCTGGTTAGAGGTCTGAAATAGTCTGAGCAGGCAATCCTGTTCTATGTCAACTTTCCCTAAAACAAAGGCACAAAGAGTCTCTATAGCCAATACCCAATTCATGACAAGCATTCCTGTGAATGACAGTATTGAGCATGCTCTCTCTAGGCCTATCCCTCACCTTTGCTCACAGAAGTAGCCAGTGGATTTTGTGTTTATAGTCACCCTTCTTTGCCTTGTTGCTCTGCCATGCCTGTGGCTCTCAACAGTATGTTCTTCACCACTAAATACATCCTGAATGTGTGTCTCTGCCACCTATTTATTTACAGTCTCAAAATTGTGAACCTGCTTCCAAGTTTATCCCGGTAATTGTATACAGCTGTCACCCGTATTCAGTACTGTGTGCATTTCTGAACAGGGCAGTTTAAGTATGTACCAAGCTGTCATTGCAGAGTCCTGTGTTTGTTCTCTTAGGAATTGACTGACAGATGTTAGGAGAGGTGGAGGAAAAACACATGATAAGATTTACCAGGCAGCAGGTACCAATGCAGTTCTAACTCACCAACATGGGGTTGATCCAACACACTGCACTTGAGGATACTTGTCATCTCCAGACTTAATTTTTCCCAGTTGGTTTGAAAGATCTGAAATCTCCATCCCCTTGGTAACAGATGATGCTGGACATTTTCCTATGTGCTGATTGGGTCTATTCTGCTTTCTTTTCCCTTATCATCTTACACCAAGTCTTTTGCTGTTTTCTACATTATTTTTTCACTTAAAGATTTTTGTCTTTATCCTCTAAGTATTGTACTTTTTATTACAATATATTGGCTGTATGTATGAAATAATGGTTTCATTAGGACATGTTCTAGACATATATAATGAATATTTATACATACATACATATATATAATGAATATGAACATGTCCTGATGAAACACATTACATATATATAAACCCATTATCTATATATTGGTCATTTTCACTACACAATGCTTTATGACAAATATATTTCCTAATTTATGAAATTATATTTCTTATAGTATCTATGATAAACAGAAGTTTTTAGTTTTTGCTTTGGTTTGTTTTAGGTTTTTGGTTTTCTGAGATAGGGTTACTCTATGTAGTCCTGACTGTCCTGGAACTCACTATGTTGACCAAGCTGGCTGGGAATTCACTGAGTTCTGCCTCCTTCTATGCCCCACATAGTGCTATGATTTAAGTGTGTGCCACCATGCCTGACAGAGGTTCTTAATGTAATAACATGTATTAGGAAATTCATTACAGTTCATGAATCTATATAGTTCAAGAAATCCTTGCTGCTCAAATAAAAACTTTGGTTCCTATGTGTAGTCTAAGTTTTAAAAATAATCTTCCCTTTTACTTTAGCCTTTCATTTACAGAGTTGAGTTGTTACCACAGTGGGAGCATGGGAAGCAGATCAGTTTAGTTTTAGTGTCTGTCGTATTCTTTCAGGCCTGCTACTGGAAAGGCAGCATACCGCCTGATATGTAATGACAACTCCATCATCAATCATGTTTTTGCACGTATGCATCTGTCTCTGGTCACCGGTCATAGGAGTCTTGTGTCTATCACTGTATCTCAAGCAGTTTCGTAGCTTTAGACATCACCCACCCTCTTCTTGACAAGCATCTCTCTATGCTCAGTCCTCTGCTAGCTTGTGTAACTTGGTGAATTAGCTTTGCAAGCCCACAGCAATGTTCAAGAGATTTTGAATCTATATATCAATTTGGGAAGAATAATGTATTTACACCATCGATTGCTCCAATTCTGAGCACAAGCTCTCCATCTCTCAAGGACCTTGTTAATATTTGCCCAAAGATCTTATGCATTTCTCCATAAGGTACTTACACATCTCCTCATTAAACGCATTACTCCTATGTAAAATAATTTGACCCTTGTGTCTCAGTTTTCTCATATGTAAAATGGGAATGCACATGTGTCAAGCCCTTAGAATTGCTGTGAATATTAATTATATTAAAATAACTAAATAATAAAAAGAATTAATAAAGGCAAGTATGACATATAAACTATACACACACAAACTAAGTCAGTTTGCCATTATTATGATAAAAGGATAATTCTTAGCCAATCATGTTTTATATGGTAGACAAATATAATCCCAAAATTGGGGAGGATGAGGCAGGAAGAACATGAGTTTAATGTCAGCTTAAGTAACATAAAGGGACCCTGTCCCCACTTCCCCCAAAAAGGGTTCAATTCATGTTTGAAGGTAAGGTGTGCATTTGACATGCTATGATTATAATATTCAAAGACTGTGATCCATATTATTAGTCATCTTGTTCAATACTGTGTACTTGAGGACACTCTGCTTGATTTATCCATTAGTTACCATCACACCGCAGTCCCATGATATTTTTCCTCTGTCATTTTTCTACAGTTTGGAATCATGATTCCAGATGTGCCTAAGTCCAGAGCATCTGCATTTCTTCCTACTCATTGTAACTTTGTACAGATATTATTTCTTGTGGTACTTCTTGTACCAAAATCGGTTTTGTATGATAATGTCGCTACACGCCAGCGTTATCTTCGTACTCTGAGGCTTGTCTTTTGTCATGTTTCCATCTGAGTGGTGTAGATGTGTTTCTTACACGCTCCCATTGCTCGTGTTTGTTTTGTTTATGTCCTTCAGTGGAACTGGCGCATTTTTCCGGCAGGAGTTTGCATTTCTGTTTGTTGCTGTGCTGTCAAATCAGCATAACCACTTATGTTTGGATTTAACTTATTTGGATTCATTTTATACTGGCTCCCCATGCTTTTTTTCTTTTCTATGTTTCTGATTTCCCACTGTCTTATCTTTTTGTGAATGGATTATTTTCCTCATATTATTTTACTCAGAGAAATTTTTAGCTATTTTTATTCTTTTAGTTATATATTAGAAATTTTAATTGGCTATTTATAACCGATTATTTTCCTTCTCTTGAGCAATAAAAATGAAGTGTTTAAATTGCCTTCTCAGGTGTACTACTTGGTAGATAGTTGGATTTTTTTTTCTGTAGCTCTTTTAACTCTTCTTGAGATGCCACCCCATGTGTAATCAGGTTCCCTTTCTCTGTGTTTCTGCCTGAATCTCTTACTGTCTACCCCAGTTTAACTTCTGAACTGGATGCTCAAACTTTAGAGTTGTCTTCAGTCACAGTCTGCTCTTGCCAACACTCATTTTGCTTGGTTAGTTCTTTTGTACTGTTTTGTTAAAAATATATATATATATATGTATCCTTATCCTTGTCCTGGAAGACGTCCTTGCTGGGAACAGATTATAGGTCGGCATGTTTCACCACAGCGCATTAAAGAAACCACTTGACTGTCTCTCTCTCTGACCTCTCAGGTGCTGTGTGCAAGGGAGTCCGCACCCCTTGTCATATTCTTAGCCTTCTCTTGCTTTCATGATCACTGGCTTCCATTCCGCATTCTTGTGTACATTCTGGGTCATTTTTGTCAAGTCTGCCTTACAGTTCACTACTGTTGCTGAATCATTCTACCCTCCCGTATGCCTACCTGCTTTTGAAAAGCATACTTAATCCCTGCAATCTTCATTTCTCTAAGTTCTTACATTTCTGTGGCTGCTCCATGTGCAGTGTCTACTCACGTTTACTGTGACTTCTTATATTCCTTTAGGTTGAGTATGTTCTGGTGGCTGGGCTGTCATCATGCTTGTTTTATTATTTTTTTTATCCTGGTTCTCTCTCACAGTCCACCATTTTGCATATTCTAACAGGATCTCTGGAGTACTTGGAGAACTAAGTTTCTCTTGTCATATACAGTAAGTTTCTTTCTGCCAGACTAACAGGACTATCACCGTCCAAGGACTAGGTCAAGCCCAGTTGTCAGCTACAATAGATTAGATTCAGTTCATAGGACATTGAGCTCCAAACATGAGCATCAGCCTTGTGACTATACATTCTCAGATGAGGCTCATCTCTTGTACTTGGACTAAAAGTCATGCTAAGTAATTTTCTTTACACTCTTTTGGATGGGGTAATGTGTTTCTTGATAATCTATAAACTAAGTCTATGGTCTTGGGGTTCTTGGCTTTATCCATCTCGATCATCTTCTCCTATCAGACTCTTCACCTGGAGTGTCTCTGGACCTTATACTTCTGTCTTTCACATCCAATGACACTGTCAGTCAAGTAGCCCAAGTGCCCTTAAATCACTAAAGAACTGTCAAGATTAAAATTGGCTTCAAAATGAGTGAAACTTGGGATTTGAGATGCTCCTCAGTAGGTGACTAGATCTACTGTGGTTCATCCACAGGACAGATTATTATTCTGCATCAGAACAATGAGTGAGCAAGTCTTGAAAGCACATGGAGGAGGCACTTGAAAAGGATAGGTAGAACACGATTTCCACCAAGTGAAAGGCAAAACTGTGATAATGTGCATGGAGAGGCAAATTGGCAGAGTTCATTTTTAGGGCAGTGAAAATACTCTCATCTGTACTCTTATGATGATGGGTAAATATCATCATATCTTTTTTTTTAACCCATAGAAAGAACATAAATGATGAATCCTGATGGCATCTATGGGGTTTGGGTGTTGATATGTGATTGTAGGCTCACTTATAAATATCCTGCAGATAGTGATAATGGTGAAGACTATGTAGGCATAGGAAAGGGATTGTTTATATGGAAATATCTATATCATCAGGTCATATCAATATAAAACTGCTCTAAAAATAAATATCTGTTGAAAAAGATGTATAATATGCTTCCTGAGTATTCTCCAACTTCTCACATTTTTGTCTTCTGAGTGGTTGATTGTGTGTGTGTGTGTGTGTGTGTGTGTGTGTGTGTGGTCTCAGTAATATCTAAGTTTGTCAGTAGGATTTGCTGTTTTCAGCAGGATTCTTGGCATACATAGCTTTAAATATAGCCTGAACCCCTACAGAGGCCAGACTTCCAGACAGGCTCAGATATCACAAATCCTACTGGGCAAACACAGAGCCTGAAGATTGGCCCTGTCCTTCATAAGAACAATGTTGGCTCACAGGTGAGCTAGGGAGGCCAAGGCCTGTTTTCTCACAAGGCTCAAGAGCTCTGATGATGAAGACTGGTGAAGGTGTAGTTTCAGTGCATGCATTGGACTCAACACATGTGCCTTAGACAGTTACTCCAGCCAAGGGTCCACAGCAACACAGCTTCCTTCATTGTCTCCAGCTTTGGAAGCTCCTAGTTCATTTGATTGTCCATCCTGGCTATGGTTTTAGTTCAGATAGGAAATGAAGTGCCATTGTTTGCTCTGAGGAGAAAGCTGGTTTAGTTGATTTGGAAAATGTGTCCCAGTCTAGTTCTGCTACACCAAAAGATCCCAGAGTGGGAAAGAAACCATGGGGGAACTGTTTGGGTGATACTAGAGAGGCTTCATTCACCACAGGAAGCATTTAGCTCAGCATGGCCTGATGTGTTAAGATGTTGATTAAGGAGAGTAATCAGACAGACCTGCAGGTGTAGAAGAGTCTGTGGAGAGCTATTGTAGGCCTGGATTATAGCAATGGCAGATGGAGTAGCTAAGGAAGGTAGAAGAACTGGCAAAGGTCAGTTGTTGTAAAGACACTTAAGCTGGAGAATAAAGAAATAACTGTGACAACCTAAGCTGGCTGCTAAAATCTTAAGAGCATGAATGAGCTTGGCCAGATGAGACTTGTGACTTAAGCAAGGCCCAGCTGTCAATGGCGACTCCAGCTCTGCTGTCTGCACAGAGAGCTCCAGGAGCCGGCCTGCCAGAGCTGCAGAGCAGGGCTACACTCTAAGAAAGCAAGAGTCAGAACGTGCCTCTCCTTCACTGAAGATGAAGTCACCTCCTTTGCTTTCCTTAGCTCTGTGACATTTTGAGATTGTAAGTCCTCACAAGCTGAGCACATTGCCTGCCTTGCCCCTTAGTAGCCTCGGAGGCGCATCTGGTGTCCCACATTCCCCTTTTCTCCCCGTGGGAGGCATGCGATTGCCCACTTTGAGCTCTTGCACGGGGCATGGGTCTTGTGTGGGCTTTTCACCCCAGTGGATGGTATTACATTTTCTTATTTTTTTAAATATTGTTTTCCAGTCAACACAATGATGAGATAAAAGAGAAGGGACAGAAATTTGCAGACTCCTGTGATGTCTGAGGTATCCAATATTTACCTTTTTAATACCAAATGATTACTATCTATATTTTAAAATATTTATGATTTGAAATAAATATCTACTCCAGAGCAAAACTGTCGGAAATACAAGAAAGCATTAAATAGAAAGTAGTTATTATAGTAACAGCAGTAGTTGCCAACTACTCTTAAATTGACTTTACAAGAATTTTCCTTTGAACATAAAACCTTTTAGTGGGCTGGAGAAATGATTCAGACACTAAAAACAGTTGCTGCTCTTCCAGTTACCATACCCACATCAGCCAACCCTTTGGCTGCCTGAACTCAAGTGACAACATTGTAAACACACACTCACACTCGCATACACACGTTTACACACTCACTCATGCACACACACATAAATATAATAACTAAAAAAATTGTAAACATCTATAAACAACTTCATGGGTTATATAAATCTGAGGCCTGTTTTATTATTCAATGTTTTATCTGGACCATTTCCCCTTTAATAAATGTTCCTTAAAACCATTGTTTAGGACGTAGACTACAGGACACTTCATTGTTACCAATGACATAGGGCTGGCCATGTACCTCAGAAGGATGTACTGAGCATGTTATAAGGTTCTGGGTTCAGTGTCCAGGGTTACCAAAAAACAAAACAAGACAAAAAAAAAAATCTTAGTTAAATGGATAGATATAGAGAAGATAATAATTGTATGGTAGTGAGAAATGCTGATAAATGTTCAATTAACTTCAGTGGCCTATGCTTAATAAAAGAAAATGCAAAATAGATAATGCAATGCTTGAAATTAATTTTCAGATGACCAAAGTGATCAGATTAACTCATCACAGAGCAGAGAAGCATGCTGACTATTTAGAAGGCCAGTGCAAAAGCAATTTATTATACAGTTGGGCAAATAACCATAAAATAATCTTAGTAAATGGTTAGGAGAAAAATAGCTTTAAATTAATCAGATAATTCATTTAATTTGTCTATTCAAATATTTTTAAAAATACTACTAAATTTCCCTAAAATTGCTAATAACAAACTCCAGTTGACACTGCATACTACAATTTAAAACTGATATGGATATGGATATATGGATATAAATACTTCCACAGGAAAATCTATTAGTTCACAAAAGTCTAGACCATCGCTTAGTTTTCAGGTTGTACAAAATAGATAACATAATGACAATGCTAAACATTACACAGAACTATTACTAGTGAGCATATGAGTGTAGGCAAAAGAGCTATGACCTAATTGGAAAGTCCTTGTCTATGGCATTTTTCTAAAATAAGGCACATGCATTTGGTAGGAGCTCCATTGGATATTAGGGATGTGCAAACCTCCTCATAGTGAGCTTGCTCCCTTCTGGAAGATTGTACCTAAAATGTACACTGTTGTGCTTGAATAAAAGCTCCACTATCTCGACAGTATTGCTATCTTTATTTGCCTTTGAGTAAGGGAAAAACCTGTGAATAAAACAAAAATGTTAACATAGGCATTCTGTGACTTTGGTTATATTTTTTAATGAATATATTTTTAGAGTTTAATTTCCTTTGTTAAATGGAAAGTATTTACATACATTTAGCTACATTAAGAATCTTGAACTAGGCACAGTGGCTCAGGCCAGTTATCACAGCACTCGTCAAACTAATGACAGAAATATTATTAGTTCAATACCAGACTGAGCTACAAATTAAGACCCTATTGCAAAAAAGAAAAAAAAAAAAAGATACATAGATTAGATATAGTTAGAGAGAAAGAAATAAAGCGAGAACTTTACTTTGTGGAGTTAAAAAAAAAAAAAAAAGAGTTAAAAAGTTGGTCAACAGTTACTATGGCGTTGGTAGGTTCTTGACAGCCCTAAGTATCGAATGTCATTTCCTGTTATAATGACCATGGGAAAAACTGCCATCCATGGTGTAAAACAGCTGAGAAGAAATGTGTAATAAGAGCCCAGTCCTTTATTTAAAAGTCTATTTCCAGCTCCGGAAACCGGTGGAGGGAAGTGGAGTTTATCTGTCAACAGGTTTATTTATTTCCTATTTCCTCCTTGTTAATCTTCCTTTCATGTTTCCTTAATAATTCATGCTGAAGAACTTCCTGAATTTTTTCAAACAAAGAGAAGCTCCGGGGGAGCGTTGACAAATTTCTGTTGTGTCAACACAGACCAGGGGCATCTTCCAGTCTGGAATTCAATGTATAATATCTGAAATAGATAAATGTAGACCCTGTTTTTTCACGTTCATCAGATCTGCAGATCCACTGATTGTTTTTAGTGAGTGTTAGTAGAAGTGTTTGGCAGTGTAAGTGCCAGCTCCAGAGGGAAGGAACAGATAGAGAACATCTAGAATGTTTTGTCAAATGAAGGTATCGCTGGGATGATAGTCAGTGAGGAAGTGTAGAGGCAATAAATACAAAATACTATGCAAATATGGATCAGCCCATCTCCCTACGATTAATTAATGTATATTTAATGCAAAATTGTTGCTATTATGCACTGTGGTGCTAGTACAAAATAAAAAATAGCAAGGTTCTTTTAATAATAAGTTGTATGGATTAATTTCCTATTGACCACTGTATTTTATAGTAAAATATGATTTTTAGATTTTCACTGAAAATCCTGGAGAAATTTTAAATTATTTCCTGACCATAGCCTTAACCGGTACCTAAGAAATTAGTGTAAAAATAGGATATAAGAAATATAAAAGCATGAATTCCAGAGCAGAGGTATATTCTATATAATGTTTACAAAATAAAAATCCTTTTAGTGTTGCTGTGACATTTATAATTAATCTAAACCACCAAGGGAAAAACCTGAGTTTATAGAATTTTAGCTATGGTTCACATTGCTTGACAGTATGTAGCTCCAACATGAAGCATCTATGTGGACTGATGAATTTAGATCAACATTTCTACTGAAGTTCAAGAAATAGATTTTGTTAATTACCATACTCCTGTTTGTTTGTTTGTTTGTTTGTTTGTTTGTTTGTTTTCCTTTCCTTACCTTTTAGTCCAAGTTAAATAATAAGCCACCATGTCCATGCTATCTGGGTCAGACTTTCAGATCCAGCTACAACCAAATCTACTCCCTGGGTTTATTTGAAAGTGCAGCACTTGAACTCTTAACTTCTCCTCCTTTATCCTTCTCTACCTGCCCTACTTTCTATTTTTTTTTCCAACTTCTGTCCCATGTACTTAACATGGTTTCCTGTCCATCAAAAGACTGCCAGCCAGTGCCATTGTTTTCCATTGGGGAAAGCCCACATAACACTGACCATTTTATCCTACTCCTACAATCCCATGACTCACCAGTTCTCTAGCTCTGTGGCCGTTCTGTGAAGGCTCGTGTTTCCCTCTGACTTCTGCACAATGCTCACCCTGATGATAGAAGAGCTATAGATTGTCTGTGTGCCTGTCTCTTTGATAGAGTGTGTTGCCTTTCTCAAGGAATGCCTACAGCTCCTCCATGTTTTGTTAGGATTGTTTGTTACCCTACAGCAGCATTCCCAACTGTAGGTCTAACTGCTTTAGCTCATCTCCTTGACTGAAAAACATGGCCAGTGCAAGTCAGAGACAACTGTGCCCTGGCCTTACCAACAAGTGACTTCATAGAAGATGCACAACCAGAGTCAAAGAAGTGTTGCTGCTAACACTTTCTTTGGGAAAAACGCATTTTTGGTAATTCAGAGAGGACAGCTTACAATTGTAGAGAAGGAGGCACAGTAAAGACATCTAGGCCTCTGAACAGCAGTGCCCAGTTGAAGTGACAAGAAGGACTGAGCCTCTCTTGACAGGCAGAGCTTGGTTACAAAAGTCTAGTCAGCTCTTTCTCCTTCTAACATTTGCTACAGACACTCAAGCCTGAGAGAACACAATAGTGTTTTCAGCTCAAGTCTTTTCTCTGGTCATCATCCTGACCAGGTTGGCACTGCAGCTAACACTGAGTTCTCAATGGTGGTGCTCTGCCTGCACCATTCACCTGGGTGGCAGGTGTCCTTCACTATCATTTGATCCCTTAAAGCATTCTGCTACACCTAACACACACTTTGTGGCACCCTCAGTCCAAGCTCCTATGTGGTAATTAAAGAATAATAAGCGAGCAAGCAAAAAGCAGTTAGTACAGAGTAGTTCAGTTGGATGACATCTAGGAAGCCCAAGTGTTAGACTCTGAGCTCTGCCAGTAAATTACCACCTCAATATGAGAAAGTTACTTCTGCTTACAAAAGAGGGAGATTTAAATTATCTCTAAGTTAGCTTCAAATAATTTCAAAAATATATAAGTATGTCAATTTCCTAAAAACTCAAACAATAGTAAAGTTAAAATAGGAGGAATTTTTTAGTCTGCCTGAGTTAAATACAAAAAGGACAAGTCCTTGCTTCCTCTCAATCATCCTAGTTTATGATTTGGATCCTATGGAGGATGAAAATCCATGCATTTGTATCCTGAGCACCTTCTTTCTCCTTTGACAAGAATTTTGATTATGAGTCCTTCCCCAAGCACCTTTTTTTTCTTTTTCTTTCTTTCTTTTCTATTTTTTTAATTTACTATATTTGTGTTTTAATTTCACACATCAGCCATGGGTTCCCCTGTCCTCCCCCCTCCCGCCCCCATCCCCACTCCAGCACCTTTGGATGCTGCTGTGCTAGACTGCTCCCCTAGCAAACAGTGGCTCCCACTGTGACCTTCCCTCTCCTGGCTCATCTCATCCGACTTTGACTTCACAAAATTTCACTGATTTCTTGTCCTGAACTCTCCATCTATACAAAGATCTCAGTGACCATTAGACTAGAAATGTATTGATTAAAAAGGATTAAGCCTTCAAGTTCCAAGAAACAAAGAGAAGATATGTGTTCCATTTATGCTTCTGATTAGTTTCTGCCCATGAGTGACCACAAATTAATATTCATGCTGGTTTTCTGTTCTCTTGTCTATAAAATAAAGTTTACAGTAGGTCTCAGAATCAATTAAGTATAATTCAAGAGCCAGGCAGTGGTGGTGCATACCTTTAAGCCCAGAACTCAGGAGGCAGAGCCAGGTAGATCTCTGTGAGTTTGAGGCCAGCCTGGTCTACAGAGCAAGTTCCAGGATAGACTCCAAAGCTACACAGAGAAACCCTGTCTAAAAATAAATAAATTAATTAATTAAAAAAATAAAATAAAAGCACCACTAAATAAATAAATAATCCAAGAAGAGAAGACCGAAATATGTACTTAAGGAAAAGGAGCCTTTCTCTTTCCTAACTGGGAATCACAAAGGTGTGCTGGTATAGCCACAGGAAGGGGTACAGCGATGTCCCCACACTTTTGGACTTCACCTATATTTTGACTTTTATCTGCTCTTTTTAAGAATCTCTCCCAAGACGCTACATATTGTGGCAAGATTAAGCTTGAGCTGCTCCTGATCCATAGTCTTACAAGTTCATTTGCAAAAAGGAAAGACAAATGTTTTATTCTGTGTTAGTGAAAGTCACTCACGATCTGTTTTTGATGAGCTTGAATGAGACCCAGAACTGCTCTTGAAAGGGTCGCTTGTGCTAATATCTGGGTTGTGTGTCCATTTCTCAAGCTAAATATTGCCCCTAAACATACACACAGACTATGAAAGGAACTGTAATTCTAAAAAAAAAAAAAAAAATAGCATTTCATTTCCTGAAAGACAGTGAAGGAATACTGGACAGGCCACAAACAACTGCTATGTACACAATTGCTCTGCTAGGTTTCAGATTAAAGGAGGCATTATTTGCAACACATTTTAGCATAATGTTTATTTGTACAAACTTTCTAAAGCCAAGGAGGGATGAAATATTTGGAAAGGATGCAGGGAGGACAAAGGACCCATGGACATGAATAAAGCTATTGTTTACATAGTCAGGCCTCGCAGAGGGAAGTTATGTGGTTGGAGACAGATCTTTGAAGGAGTTCTTGAGACCCCAGTTCTTTCCTGCCACTCCTTTCTTTTGGACTGCCATGAGGTAAATAGGCTTTGCCGGCCCTCCAACCAGAATGTCCTATGTAGCTAAAGGCCCAGAAGAAAATATGTCAAATAATTATGGACTTAAAGTTCTAAAATCCTGAGCCCAAATAAAACCTTCAGTTTTAAAAGGTGATTAGCTCAGGCATTTGTCACAGTGGTCGAATATTAACTAACACAGAAAAGGACTCAGATTATTTCACATATTGCAGTTGGTTGTCTTGTATAATAAACACACCCTGGCCATTGCCTATGTTTTCAGTTTTATTTTCACCATGGCCCCTCCATCCAGCTCAGTTTTAAATGCTCTGTTTGCAACACATTAACTACTGAAAGTTTCTCTGACACGACGTATTGTTCCTTGTCTCTGCGCCTTTGCATGGTCAATATTTCTCTTTTTTGAAAATTCAGTCTCCTTGATTCTAAGACATTTTGATGGGTTCTTCTAGCCCCTAATGTCAAAGCAACCAGCAATTCTTTGAGAGTTCTCTTCTACCCTACCCAATAAGAGTAAAATTGTGTGCGTGCATGCACGTGTGCATGCCTGTGTGCCTGCCTGCATGTGCACATGCACATTTGTACACGTGTGCCCTCATGAATGCATATGTCAAAGGAAATATTTCAGAATGAAAAAAAAGGGAGTAACAATAAGATTATAGAACTAGTTTCATAATGCAAATCTTAAGAAAACAGTTTTAGGCCTGGTTTCCAGGACACGAATGGAAGCATTTGCCTCTGATAGGGCTGGGCTCTTTCAGCAACGGAAAAGCAGCAGTGAGGGTAGATATGAGTCATGTCCACAAACACACTGACTGCAGAAGCACAAGTTTGCATCTTGTGGCTTCCTTGGCTTTCATGAAACACAGAAAAAGCTGACTGGTAATCACGAGAAAAGAAAAGGTACCACAACAGAGCTGCAGGAGAGGGGTATAAAGCGACAGTTTGGGAGAGTGGGAAGGTGGGGTGTGCCTAATCATAACATAGTAATAGTCTGAGATGAGATATCAGTGAGTGGAGAGAAGTCACTATTGGAACTTGGAGACAAAGAGAAAAACATCCCAACAGCTTTTAAGAAACTAGAAAAGCAATTGCCTTAACCACTCATCTACTTCAGCTCCTTGGAGAAGGAGAATCGGTTTTCTTTAAGAGTTTAGCACCTGGGCCCATACTCCAGTGGAAGACCACACATTCAAGAGAGAAAACTCTCTCTCTCTCTCTCTCTCTCTCTATATATATATATATATATATATATATATATATATATATATATATGTGTGTGTGTGTGTGTGTGTGTGTGTGTGTGTGTGTGTCCTCTTGCAACTCATCACAGTGCTGCTATATATGTATATACATACACACACACACACACACACACACACACACACACACACACACACACACATATATACCAAACCCATTGTACAAAATTCTCAAAGGACAAATTTGAAAATGGGAATGGAAAAAGGAAGTAGAAGAGCAACTTGGCATGGAAGGGGCAGTGGGTTTCAAGCAGCCTTGACTGAGATTTGCCCGATGGGTTTCCACAGAGCCTCCACAGCCACTGCAGGGTCTGTTCTCTTCAAGGACCATGCAGCCTCCCAGATAGGAATACAAAGAAGCAAATGGATAGACTTAACAACAATTGACCTTGTTCCGCATGATGCAATGCAGGGAACAAAGGAAGGATGAATTTTTATAAAAGATTACTTTGTCTATGTGGGGATTCAAAGCAATATAAGGACAGAGGTGAAGTCGTGAGAGAATTATTCACAGAGAAAAGTAGAAAGGTCATAGACTCAATATTGAATGTGAGAACAAAGGAGATAAAGGGGTAAATTTGAGAGCATTTGAGCTCCTCAGACAATGGAGTGATTAAAATTGTTATTTTAAAATTAAAATGCATGTACTGGTTGCCTAGACTAAGAGATGGTCAAATTGTATTTTATACTAGTACGAAAATGTCCATTTGAAGCCCACTACCATACATAATGTATATATGATAACAAAAAGATTACTTTAAAAACATAAACAGTAGAAGAATAATTCAATCAATTAATGAACAAATGAATCAAACAGACAATTCACAAATTGCATAACAAATACAAGAAAAAAATGTTCACCATCTTCAGTCATAGGGAAATGCAAAACTATGCTAAGACTCAATCTTACAGTCAGAATACTGTCATCAAGAAAAGTTTTTTAAATCTTGGAAAGGATACAGGGAAAGCAGAAACTTTATACACTATTGGTAGAAATGTAAATATTACAGTCACTATGGATATACATATGGCAATTCTTCCAAAACCTAAAAATAGAACTGCATATGATCTAGTTACTCTTCTGCCAGGTATATACTTTAAGTCAGCAGACTGAAGAATCATCTGCTGTAGCATTCTCCACTGTAGCAATGTCAAGGAATGAGCCGAAGTGCCCATCCCAATGAATAAAAGCCATTGGTGCACACACCCCACTCAGAAGAATAAGAACATGTCTTCAGGAAAAAGGATGGAGCTAGACAACATCCTATTGAAAAACACTAGACTCGTGAGAATGAATACCACATATTATCTCTCATGTGTGGAGCTAAACAGCAACAAAGACTTGAGGGCAAAAAGGGGTGAACAGTGTTAGCAGACCAGTATGAGCAATGGAGGTGTAAATATGCTAAGTACCTTGCATATATATCAGAATATATAGAGAGCATGATTACCATATATACATGCATGCAAGTCTTACATACATACTTTATAAATATACATGTTATAAAGCCTTTTCTTGCATACAATTAATATGTGCTAATAAAACAACTTACAATCACATTTGCAAATAGTATTTCTTGTACATTGTGTTAGCATTTTAAGTTGTTCTGGTGTAAAACACCCAAGAATTAATTATCACAAATGATTATGATGGTTGGCAATGCCATTAGAAAGCTAATCAACAATCATTTCAATCTCTACTCAACTCTGAAATCCTTGGATTCCTTGATTTTTTTTTTTTCTTTTTTTTTGGTTTTTCAAGACAAGGTTTCTCTGTGTAGCTTTGCGCCTTTTTCCTGGAACTCACTTGGTGGCCCAGGCTGGCCTCGAACTCACAGAGATCCGCCTGGCTCTGCCTGATACATTGATTCTTAAATGATTACCTCTGAGTAGCAGCAGTTTCCTCAAAAGACCCAGCAAACATCATCTGTAGCATGCAGATTTTCCTTCATTTTCTTGTACACCTTTGTGCTCACTGTAGAAAGTTCAAGGTTTCTCAAAGACTATCTTATGACCTACCTACTCCACCCATGACTAGATGTCCAAAAGGAAGTGAAATCAGTGTGTCATAGAGATACCTGCCTCCAATGCTTACAACAGCACTCATCATAATAGCCAAGAAATGGGGATCACCCAAGTGGACCCCAAGTTGCATACAGTCACCCGGACCAGCAGAGCAGAAGTAGAGACATGATCATAGGACATGACTATCATGACTTAGTTTTCCATTTCTACTTGTATGCCTGCTCTAGAATTCATGATGGAACCTTCTTATTAAGAGCATTGTGAACTTGCCTCCGCCTCAGTTTTCATACTGGGGAAATAAATGTGTTCTTTAGTTTAAAACCTAATCAAAATGAGTATTTTTGACTTAAGAGGATTCACAGCCCACAGTGAGGAGCAGACAACCTGGGGCTATCTCAAGGAATTCATTAAGTCTGTACTCAAATAATAAATTGAGTGATAATCCCAAGGGAAAAGAGATTGCTGATAATGGACCAGAAGTGAGACATTGGCAAGAAGACCTTGCTGTCCACCTTACCTCCTATGCCGTGTGCTGAGAAATGAGATTTAATTGTTGTTGCATCATTTGCTCTGAATGCAATGTCATCACTGGGACTTGGGCATTCCAATGGTTTTATTATTTATATTCCTGTAAATGTGGTGTGGGCTTCCATTGCCTGGAAGATAGTGGGATTGAAATGGTAAAGTCTGGGCTTCCCTGCAGGGGTTAAACTTCCCTCAGTTTCGTCTGATTCTTTTCTTCAATACTTTTCCTGGCATTTCCTTAGTGCCAATATTACAAAAGTAAGTGAAGACAGCGATGTGAAAGAACCCCCCCCCCTTTCTCTTCACCATCTCCTTTGAGATGACATCCTGTCTGGTCCTGGATATTCTTCTGGCTTGCATAATGGTGGCTCTTGACTTTTCACCCATGCTGGGAGGCCACTATGCTTAGAGAGTCCTACCAATGGAACAAAAGTTCGATTGTTTTTTTCATTGTAAGTTCATGGTTCCTTCCTAGACTCAATCATAAAAGATAACATTTTTTTCACAGTGCTCTAATACGACTGATTTCTGTATAACTTCTGATGCTTTGAAAAGTAAATTATTCTTATTTGAACATAACAATTGCACATATTTCTGGAGTCAAATATGATATTTAAAACGTTTATATAATATGTGATGATTGAGTCAATTTAATTACAAATCCATTGCTTAAGACATTTGTCATTTCATTATCTTGTGAACTTTCAAAATTTGTTTTGCTAACTACCTTGGAATATTCTACCAGTTACTGACAACCACAAGTATTCAACCATGCTGTGGAATTATCCCCCTAGCCCACTGCTGTGCCCTTCAATGAACTATTCACTCTTTCCTTCTCCCATACCCTTTACAGGCTCTGGGAAACACTCGTCTACTTCTTACTTCTATGGGATCTATTTTTTTATTCCCATATAAATAAGAACACTCGCCGGGCGGTGGTGGCGCACGCCTGTAATCCCAGCACTCGGGAAGCAGAGGCAGGTGGATCTTTGTGAGTTCGAGGCCAGCCTGGTCTACCAAGCGAGATCCAGGAAAGGCACAAAGCTACACAGAGAAACCCTGTCTCGAAAAAACAAAAACAACAACAACAACAACAACAAAAAAGAACACTCAATATTTGTTTTAGTGAGGGCCATTTCACCTGCCATAATGGCCTCCATCCATGTTGCTGCAAATGACAGAATGTTTTCACAGCTGAGCCGTATTCTGTGGTGTTTATAAACAGCATCATCTTTATCCATCCATTTGTTTCTGCATCACGACTGTTTCTGTACTTTGGTGATTATGATTAGTGTTGCAGTAAGCATGGGAAGCAGGTGCCTCTGTGACACACTGATTCCTCTTCCTTCGGGTATTTACTACATGGCAGGATAGCTGGATAATACTAACACGGGGGTGTTGCGAACCCTTCATACTGATTTCAAATCCTGTACTAGTTTGTATTCCCAACACTGTGTGATCTTCCCTTTACCTGCAGCCTCAGCTTCTCTTTGTGATGAAAACAGTGACTCTAGCTAGGTGAGAGGATATCCCATTGTTAAAAAGGCTCATTCTTGTCCTAAGGCCAGGATGGTTTGCAGCAAGCTCTTCCGACTTCTTTTTTACCCACACACAATCAAATCCCATGGGAATGGATGCCATGGTTTGATGTGACAAAAAAAAAAAAAAAAAAAAAAAAAATCTTATCCATTCCCAGAACATGGTATTTTGAAGCGTGGCATAGTGAATGTGACTGTGCCAGCTGCATGCAGCATCGATTTCAGACACAATGATGCCCTTGAAGTTAACACTGCTGTCGACAACAGTGCAGGCGGCCGAAGTATGCAGGCATCCTTGCATTCTTTCTGTGGAGGATTCAGTAGCAGCTTTAAACATTAATGTTTTTCAAGTAGATTCCTGGTGACAGAGAGATGGTATGAAGATACAGGGCAGCATGATGCATTACTGGTGGTGACAGATGGGTGTGAAGATGCAGGGCTAGTATGATGCATTTCTGGTGGTGACAGATGGGTATGAAGATGCAGGGCAGCATGGCACATTACTGGGATCACTTCTTCAGAAGCCAGCTTGGGCCCTGCATAGGAGTGCTGGATGAAGCTTCTGCTGGAGAATCATCTCATACTGTCTAGACAGCTACCCTAGCCACATAGAAACATGCTGCTGGTAGCTGCTTCAAACTCACTTTGTCATAGAACTCCAAGAACCTTCCCTTGGAAGTATGTGTTTCCATGAACCACTGTGAACTGTGCAGCCACCACAGGAAGAGGTGCAGGTCCACATTGGTGCTGGGTTTCCTGGGTTCTGAGGTCCATTACACTTGGGTCTTCCTTGGTGCCTGAAGTTTTATCCCTGGAATGTCAGTCCTTGAATGAAAGCAATGTGTGGCTGAGGAGCCAGCTCAGTAGGGGAAGGGCTTACCATGCAAACTCAAAGACTTGATTTTGGAGCTCCAGCCCTCATGCAAAGAAATATCTCTGCCTGAAATCCCAGTGCTGAAGAGACCAAGACAAGAGCATTCCAGGGGCCTGCATCCCAACCGATCTAGTCAGTCATGAAACTCTGGCTCAAAAAAAGTCCTGTCTCAAAAAAGGTGGGGCCAGAAAGATCAGAAAGATGACTGAGCTGGCAAAGGTAGTTGGCTGCAAGCCTGACTACCGAAGTCCACCCCCCCGAAACTACAAGGTAGAAGGAGAGAACTGGCTTCCCCAAGTTGTACTCTGACCTATACACATGCACACATTAAATAAGTAAATATAAAGAAAAATGGTAGAACCTAATTGAGGAACAGAATGACGTTCATCCTTGGCTTCCAAGCACCCTTTCACACACATAAACAGGTGTGCACACACACAGAAAGCTGTGTGCTTTCTGCCTGCATTGATATGAACTAACCCCTGTTGGATCACATATTACATGATCTTTTAAAAAATCATTTTATTGTTTATGTGAAATCAGTGTTTGCCTGTAGATATGGCCACTGATAGAGTTCAGAAAAAAAAAAGTGACAGATCTACTGGATCTTCAACTACAGATGGTTGTAAGCCACCAAGTGGGTACTGGGAAACAGGAGTGCTCCGGAAGAGAGGGCAGTGTTCTTAACTACTGAGCCATCCTTCTATCCTCACAGTTTGTCAGTGAATGCATTAAAGATAACCCCAGAGACACCAAAAAATGATGATGAGTTAAGAAATGAAAACATAGCATTTTATCTTGGATTAATTTGACCAAGAGTGAGCCCAAGTCTGAATTTTTCATCCCTCTCCCTGTGTCTTCCATCTGTCTGTAGATCATGGTTATTGGTCTATCTGTGATTTGTCTCTTATGTGTGTCTGTCTGATAGCCTGCTGCCCCTACTTTCATCTCTAACTATGGGCTTTTCGCTGTACTTACTGAACAGCACAGAAAACATGGCATGGGAAGGAAATGAGGGACTTCTTACAGAAGTCTTTAATGGTTTTACAAAGGAAGAGGTAACTCCCTGTGGTGGTATTGTGTTCCTTGAAATATTGTGTGTTCCCCAAAATAAACAAATCTGGGGTCAGAGAACAGACAGCCACTAGAACAAAGCCAAAAATGGTGGCTATAAAATGGGAAGAGCAAGCTATAGCAGAAGTTGAGTGGTGGTGGTACACGCCTTTAATCCCAGCACTTGGGAGGCAGAGCTAGCGCGATCTCTGAGTTCAAGGCCACTTTAGAAACAGCTAAACATGGTGACCCACGCCTTTAATCCCAGAAACCCAACCTTTAATCCCAGGGTTTGGGGGCAGAAAGAAAAGGGTATTTAAGGCGTGAGGACCAGGAACTAGGAGAAAAAAGCATGTAGTTAGTTAAGCATTTGGTTGGTTAAGCATTCAAGCTTTGGAGCAACACAGTTCAGCTGAGAGCCATTGGGATGAGGACTCAGAAGCTTCCAGCCTGAGGAAAAAGGATCACCTGAGGAACTAGCAAGGTGAGATGGCTGTAGCTTGTTCTGCTTCTCTGATCTTCCAGCATTCACCCCAATAACTGGCCTCGGGTTTGGTTTATTAATAAGACCTTTGAAGATTCCTACTACAAGTACCTTTAAGATTCATGCTACAACTCCCCTGACTCCAAATAGTAAACAACACTAAGTACAGATGTTCTCAAGCTATGTCCATGTTTTGGGAAGCATTTATGGTAGATATTTGTTTTGAGGTTGCTTTCAACCACTGGCTGCTTCCAGCAAATGATTGCCACAATACACAGACATACACACATATATTAGTCTTGGCCAGGGGCATGGAAGAGTATCTAATTTAAGATTAAAGTCATGCATTATCTTAGTTTGGAAAAGCCAATTATATAGGCAATCCAAGACATAGTAAGGTTGGCTGCTCCATGGTTCTCTCAAAGGAAGGTTAGCTTTAAAGAGGCTGAGTACACAGTAGGACAGCAAGTTAAGTACATACTCTATTTTTGTATAATGTTTTTTTAATCTTTATTCTTCACATACTTTACATCCCGGCTGCAGTTTTCCCTATATCCACTCCTCTGTTTTCCTTTCAGAAACAAAACAAAACAAAAAGACCTCCCAGGGATATCAACCAAACATGTCATAACAAATTACAATTAAAATAAGGCCAGGCATGAACCCTCATATCAAGACTGGACAACGGGACCCAGTAAGAAGAAAAGGGTCCCAAGCACAGGCACCCCACATTTCCACTTGGGAGTCCCACAAGAATACTACACACCTATAACATATATGCAGAGGACCTAGCTCAGATCCATACAGGTGCTGTGATTGTCATTTCAGACTCTGTGAGCCTCTATCATTCTGCTTAATGGATCCTGTGGGTCATGTTCTCGTGGTGTCCTTGACCCCTCTTGTTCCTAGAATCCTTCCTCTCCCTCTTCTATGAGTTTCGCCTGGCTTCACTTAGTGTTTGGCTGTGGATCTCTGCATCTGCTCCCATCAGTTTCTGGAGGATGCCTTTCTGATGACAATTGAGCTAGGCACTGATCTATGAATATGATTAGGAATCATTTAATTGACATTTTTTCCCAGTCATATTTGGTTCTACTATCCTGAGTGTCTGGGGCTGCCCAGCCTCTGGTTCCTATCCATCCATGTGGTGTTAGGTGTACACTCCCTCTCATGGTGTGGGCCTCAAGCTATACCAGTCATTGGTTGGCCAGCTTTATCCCAGCACATTTTGCAGGCAGGACATACTCTAGGTCGAAGGTTTTATGGCTGGGATGATGTCTCAGTCTTCCTGCTGGGTGCCTTGCCTAGTTATAAAAAGATGGCCAATTTGGGCTCTGTACCCCCATCACTAGGAGACTTTACTAGGGCCTCTTTCATAGAGTACTAGGTTTCTTCATCACCTATTAAGTGTCTCCCACTTCTAGTCATCTCTCCCAGCACTTTCTTCCTCCATCTCTCCCCCAAGTACATAGTCTTAAATGATCTCATGGTGTAGTATGGACTTGGCGGTAAGCTCTGCCAAGGTTCAATTTTTTTGGAGGTCAAGAGATAGTTTTCATAAAATTGTACCATTACACCATATTTTACATGAATTATAAAGAGGATTTATTTATCAGTTTTATTTCTCCAGTACACGTGTAAGAGAACAGAAGCTTACACCCAATGCCAGATTTTGCTGGTGGGGTGATTAAATAGGAAGCCTAAAACACCTGTGCAGAAAGACAGGTGCAGGCGGCTAGACATGGGAGGGTGTGGGTTGTCTCCAAAAGTAGTGTAGAAAAGAAACCTAGACTAGACAGACAATGTTAATGCCCGCCTCATATAGTTTGTTTTGCTTTGTTTTTTGTTTTTTCAAGACAGGGTTTCTCTGTGTAGTCCTGGCTATCCTGGAACTAGCTGTGTAGACCAGACTGGCTTCCAACTCACAAAGATTTTCCTCTGCCTCCCAAGTGCTGGGATTAAAGGCATAAGCCACCACCGCCCAGCTCACATAGGTTTAATAGTTTGAAAATATTGAAATATTATTTTTAACCTCAAGGTCTTCATGTTTTTCCTTTGAATTCTTGGGTAGCTAATGTGACGTTTTAGGGTATGGACACCATGTGGGTAGCTCGTGATCCTGCTGTGAATAGATTCATTCAATCCTATTGCACAGCACTCTGCTATGCCACTTGTAGACAGACCATAAAGTGTATGGATAACTGAGAATTCCAAGCAAACACTGAGAAGTGCACCATGTGCAAATGCCTCCCCTAGCATGAGACATTTTTCCTTCCCTTTGACCAGACAGTGGAAGTCCTTATCGAGGACCTTTGATAGCCTTGATTTAAGGGCTCCAAAGGCAGCTTTCTGCAATGGGCCCAGGTTTCCTGGGAGGCCTCTTAGGAATGGCAGGCTTCTTTGCTCTCTACACTGTTGCTGGAAGAGACAGCTCTGTGGCTGTGACCACTGCCTAGAAAGACAGGTTTCATTAGGGATTCTCAGCCTGTGGAGCTATGAACCACTGTCAGTTTGGAAGAGACCCTCGCTAGGTATATGGATTCCCCTTCCGGTGACAAATGGAGATATTTCCTGTTCTTCACCAAGACTGATGGATTTCCCACCTTTCTCTGCTCCCCGGATTATTTAGAAATAGGCCTTCGTCCTCCACAATAGGAACAAGTTTCCCCAGACTGTAGCTGTAATTTGTCTTTCAACACTCAGAATTGGGCGATTTATCCCAGTTTGTGTCAGAAAGTGGCACAAGCCCATTTCATTAGATGAAACTGAAATTTATTATTATTTTTCTGAACATAAATCAGGAAACAGGTTCAGTACGCATTACCTGGGGCTGGCATTCCCAGCCCCTTAGCAGTGCCTGTGAGTGAATGTAGCTTCTTGCTCATTCATTGTTGTGTTCTCAATCTTCCTCTCTCTCCCATATGGTGGCTGATGTCTCTCCCTTCAGCCGATGAACTCCTTTCTTTCCAAGGGTGAGGGTTTCTGTAGAAGAATAGAAAACTTTAACCTGACCTACACAAATCCTCTGTACGCAATTCAGAGGAAGAAATGACAGAAAGATTGAGTGTATTCCTTTTTATGGCATTTTACTACATTACAGAGTAAAATACAGTAACAGTGTTTGTGGAACTTCTCTACCTTCTTTGATATTCTCAAATACTTTATTATTCCAACTTAATAATCTATGCAGTTTTATGTATAAATTCATGTGATTCTGCATATTTCCAGCTACAAAAGGAAAATTTGAAATGCTGATTGGACTATGCAGAAATACTTGGTAAACCTCAATGATTTGGGCTACAAAAGTTAATTTCAGATGTTAAACAATAATGTTTTTAAAACTTCTCACGGTGGCCAGAACTGCATCTTTTGAGTTTCCACTCTGAGATTAATGTCTCACTATGCATGCCATTCTCTCAGGAGGTCGAGCTGTGTCGTGTTAGCAGTCAAGAGAAGCTGGGCCTGACAGTCTGCTACCGAACCGATGATGAAGAAGACACCAGCATCTATGTCAGCGAGGTGAGAGACCCTGTGGGGAGGACCTGAAGGGAGCAAGAAGGGGGAGATGACTTGAAAGGGCTCAGGAGGAGAAGGCCTCTTTGCGAGGCCTGACTGTGAAGAACTGGCCGCCTTCCAATTCTTGCCACTTTCAATTAGGGAAGCAAATTATGCTGCCCAAGTAATGCAATTATCACCAGCTTGTTTAGTGTGGAGGCTTTCCCTGCAGAATCCCAGGAAGGAAAAGTGTGAAAGTGGTAACATTGTCTAAATTTGAATAAATTCCCGTAAGACCCCATAAGAGAGCAGCAGGCCAAGCAGAGCTCTGGTCCCCAAACATTTGTCCTTCCATTCCACTGCATCTTTTATACTCTGCTAACAACAGTATTGGCTAATTATTTTAAACTAACAGTCATAATAATCACCACTTTTACTCTATGGGTGGGGTGGATAGATTTGTATACTCCAGAAGTACACCACTTCTTTTATTCAGGCACAAGTTCATTTTCAAGAGGCAAAGAACTACATTTGAGTCACCATTTTAACGTTAGCTTGAAACACTACCAAGCAGAATTTATTGCGATAGATTTCAGAAAATGTAGATCATTTTGGAAAAAGTAAAATGGTATGCATTTTTTAAAGTTAACAACACTTATGGTTTAACACTATGCATGTAGCCACCACACCAAGATGTGCATGTTCCATAGCTTAGTTTTAACCTACAGAAACTTCTGTAGGGGTTAGACAAACTAGATACTAATGTTCTTGGCAGCCTGAGCTTTGGTGTATACAATGTTAAAATGGTACCTAACAAACTCCGCCAATAGTTTTCTACAGGGTGGCTTAGAATACCCAAGAAACCTACAACTAACACACTTGGAGAGCAACACAACTCTCAAAATACAGAATGGTATTTTTCTTTATCACTTTACCAAAGGTTGTGCTGCCTCCCTCCCACATGGAAAATTCTCCAGAGTGAACTTCATTTGGCTACTTCTGTAACATGAACGGCTCCAATGATCCCTGTCACCCAGGAATGGAAGGAGTCAAGAAACACATACTGAAACCTCTTCTGTAATATGTACAGAAAAAGGCAGTTTGATGGGTGGTTTGATTGCAGGTTTGAAGACAAAGCTTTGTGTGATGGATGGCTTTTAAAAAGGGACACACTTCATGAAAAATCTAATCTTTTTCATTCTGATTAAGTTACTGTTTAGTATTTCCATCTGTCAGATTTGAAGCCTTTCTTTTCAGTGGTAATAAAGAAGCCATAGGAACCGAACATGTGCAGTTGGAAAGAGTTGTCTTTATACCGCCTGAGGATGAGCATAGGGCCTTCTGTGCTATCCATCATCTTAGTCTCAGGTTTTGGATGGGACTCCTGGAAGGAAGTAACATGTAACGGTAGAACTGAACAGATCAACCTCATGCAGGACTTGAAATACTTAGACAAGAAGCTTGGATGGAACAAGCCTATATCAATAGATTGAAACTATCACAGGGACTGAATCAATAAAATTACCCTCAATGAACTGAAAACAATCACTCAAGTTTGACCAGTTAAAATACTGGAACATTCTTAGCAGAGCTTTAAATATCTATTGGTTCTATTAATGCAAAGTTCATATAATTAGCACTATATGTTATGTGGTACTGAGTAACAAAATGTACAAATAGGTTTTTTTTTTAAAATTCTTGAACAATATAAATTAAAAATCTTTTAAAATAATATATTTGTTGGTCCAAAATCCCTTTAATAAGTATAGGCATAATATATCTATCAGCTTCCCTAATACATCTTCAGTATCATTTACAGGTCACCTTAGTATAAAGTAAATTTCCTGGGTCCAGAAAAATCCTGGTGTTAATGACATCAAAACATCTTGTCAGCAAAAGACTGGCAACTGGACATCAGAAATGACTGAAGGGATGTGAAGAGGGAAGGCAGGAATGGAGGGAGAGGGTATGGGAACTGGCCTGCCAATGAAGCTCTGCCCCAGTCCATTTTATTATTGTTAAACTCTAAAAGAATTCATTTACAGCTTTAGAATTAGTGACTTTGACAGAGAAAAATGGCATGCACCCTGTCCTAAGTCAATAGTGAATTGAGCCAATATAGTCTAAAACTACTACCTCTTAAGGTAGTATGTTTTAGAACTGCACTTTAAGCTCCTAGAAGGATATTGTATGGCACTGAAGATGTATACTTTCTCTATTACAGGTTGACCCAAATAGTATCGCTGCAAGGGATGGACGGATTCGAGAAGGGGATCGTATTTTACAAGTATGTGATGTGGTTATTTCCTCAAGTTTCCCACAGGCTGTCTAACAGCTTGGATTTTATCTTGTTTCTTATATAATGTTAGGAGGAAAGGAGCTTGTCATTGCTTTTGCATATTATCATCCATAAAACAGAAGGCTACCCTTTGAAACACTTTCAAAGTAAAGCTGGTATGGTACCATTTCTCAAGAGGTATTAGCTAGTAATTATTGAGATACACTCCATGGAATGAGATGGAGGGGCTTTACCTTCCAGCTTTGCTATTGGTTCTGGCACACTATCTCCCTCCACGGCAAGCCCATTTCCTTATCTTGAGTTGTAACTTGCTATTGTTGCAAAGGTTTCAGGAGACGTGCGTGGTGTACTTAGCACAGTGATGTTAAGTGACTGGTCAACAGCAGTAGTTGTTACTCTTAACCGCAGCAATGGCAGCCTTTTTCAGAGTAAACTACTTGAACATGAATCTGTGCGTACCTTTACTATACAAAAAATCTAGAAGTCCAAAACAGCCTTAACCCATGACTTAGGAGTAAGCTACCGAGGCCAGATGGAAGAGCTGTGATTTCTTCTCCGTAAAGAAGTATAAAAACATTCCAGTTGATTGAGGAATATGAAACGGTGAGCAGATCACAGGGAGGGTGAGAACCAGAAAGGGTTCCACAGCCTGATGAGGGTTAACAGAAAGGCCAAAGCTCTGATCCAAACTGCCCCTGCTTCTGACATCTCTTCTGAGTCTTTGCCTTCAAGAGTGAGTGGAAGAATCCACACAAAGTCTAAAGTACAGGTCAACCCCCAAATGAAACCACTGAGTGGAGTTCTTAGTCACAGCTGTAAAATGGGGTGAGCAATAATAGCATGGTAAATTGAAGGAGTGCCTACTTAAAAATCCTCAGAATTCTAGATCTGGGAACATATCCAGAGTTCCCATCTCTCCAGGCTAGGCGTGCATGTCCAGAAAATGCTGCTGCAGTCTTGATTGTTTGCTATAACTCTGAGCTTGAGAAATATGTAAGATGCTCTTGGGGCACCCAGTCCTGTCTAAATTGGAAAACAGCAGCCTACACAGAATAGCACAGCATTATACAGGGGTCCCTGAGCTGCTTGGTGTCTCACCCTGCCAACCTCCAGGGAAACCTTGCTAACCCCCCATCATGCTCACACTCCTTTTTCTTATCTTGCTACCACAGATCCTTTCCCCCAACAACCCTCTACTCAGGTTCTAATTAGGAAAGAATAAGAAGTATGAGTTTGTGATTATTTAAGGGTCCAAGAAGTTTCCAAAAAACTTCAGGAGTATGCAATGCAGGAAAGCTTATAAGTGGTGGCCTCTAATTAGGCAAACAGAATGGTGTCCATTGTTGGATACATTGGGGGAATAAAATGTCTGGCTGGCAATCTAGACATGGCCTTGTTTTTTGGGTTTGTTTGTTGTTGGTTTTTTTTTTTTTTTTTTGAGACAGGGTTTCTCTGTGTAGCTTTGTGCCTTTCCTGGGACTCACTTGGTAGCCCAGGCTGGCCTCGAACTCACAGAGATCCACCTGGCTCTGCCTCCCGAGTGCTGGGATTAAGGGCGTGTGCCACCACCGCCTGGCAACATGGCCTTGTTTTGAGACACATGTTCAACATCTTATACACACGCACAATGAAACAGGCATTCAGAATAGATGAATAAAATCTGCAGAGAAGTTTTGCTAGGGTAACGTACTTAAGAAGCTAATATTTAACATAGATGTTGAAAGGTTCAAATATTCCATTTATCAAATAAAATGAAGTATTAACTGTATCATTGCTTTATTATTATCTCCAAGACACTGAAATCGTGTGGCTTCTTGGCTCTCAGAGGCCATCAGACACTAACACATAGTCAGATGTTAAGTATCTGAAAAGTACAGAAGGTTTTGTAGCCTCAAAGTAGCCGGCCTATTCAGGCACAGTTTTGATGTGTTGAATTGTCCCATCATTTTCTATGCTGTTCCCCTGCCGGCGCTCCTCTTCCTCCTGACATCTACTCTCCACACCCGGCCTCCCGTTATATCATCACCTGGCTCCCTTCCAGCTTTCCAGCTAGCTATGCTCCCATAGGCAAACACCATTTTCAAAATTACATTTAAAAAATTACATCCTTTTAGTTCTGTGGCTAACTGGATAGAAATGGGGGCGGGGGCATTGAGGTGCATGTGTTTCAATGAGACTGCGTATTTCGAAGCTTCTAAATTCTAAGCTAATTCGTATGCAGATTTATTTTTGAAGAAAACTGCCTACGGAATAATAAGGAATTCCTTAATGGAATTAGTTCATTGAAGAAACAATGGCAGGGTTGATAAAGTGCTGTTTTCTGGCAGATTACTTTATATTCTGTGACAAATACTGCAGACTGAATGAATACACACACATCACATTAAAAAGCCTAGAATTCAATCTTGTCTCACACGCATAGGAAACAAAGTGTCTTAAGGGTGATGTGAAATTATATTAAGTAAAACTGTGACAAAATTGTACCCACAGACAAATAGCTCCCATCTGTCTGGTGAGGAGATTATGGGATACCTTATAATGAACAATTAATGACTCCTTTCCCAGGGAGAGGGCAATGGAAAAAACAGGAATTACTTCTTATCCGTAAGGTTTCCTGGTTGGCTTTTATTTAAATGAACCTCTGGAGGGCAACTGTGACTTTAATTGTCTCTTTATGATGACCTAAGGGGAGTGTATTTATGAGCCTGCCCTCATTGTGGAGCTAATATTTTCTTCATCTAGCATACCACAGACTTCTTAGATGACTTCCTTATGGTATCCATTACACACACACACACACACACACACACACACACACACACACACACACTCACAGGTGGCAGGCATCGGAAAGGGAACATGCAGAAGGAAAACCACAAATCAACCTCTCCAGATTGTTTCCTGTCCTCATATGTTTTCCTCCCAAAGTGCTGGGTGGTTCTGTGTACAGCGCCATTGACAATAACTTAGATCCAACTTGTTCCTGGAATTCACCTAAAAAAATTATAGAGCTGAAGAAGGTATTTCTGAGTCGGACTGCAGGGGTTAAATGTCACACAAATAACCAGTCCCCCAAAGGAGAAAGTACCATGTCGAACTGTCTCCTTAGAGTGATAAAAGCATAGAGGAGTCCCCATAAGCAGCCTACTATTATGCTGGCCAAAGAGCCAGCCCTGTGCCTGTGAAATGCTCCTGTGAGGCTCTGTCAGAAGGTATGGTGGGATGACAGCATTAGAGTGAGCTGTCTGCCTTCTCCGCACTATACCTGAACTGCTGCACAGCATGGCTTCCTATGTGTTGATTTTCTCTCCTTGAGCAAGGGTTTTCCCTGAGTCTTTCCCAGCCCACGTCTCTATTGGTGTATGCTCCTCCCCGCTCCCCTCTCTGTTATTAAATACACATGAGATGCAGTCCTCGTCTTTTGCTCGAGATACTTAGGTTTTCCTGAGATGTCCTAAGTACTTGGGTGCGAACGTTTCCGATGTCCATCTGTCTCAGGTACAACACTACTGAAGCCTACATAGTAGTATATTCAAGCAGACAAAACTATTATTGTGCTATATACAGACCTTTGGGCCTTTCTCCCCCACACACTCCCTCTCTTAGGAGATCAGGCCTAAAGTGAGATTTGTGATTTATTTATCTCACCCAACACAAAGACATGCCTACTTCCCCCTGCCCCAACAATACCCATTTTGAAAGGAATATTTGTATATGTTCATGCACAAAAAATATGAGGTCTGCATCTATTATCTACAGAGATTAACCTCATTGTGAACAAATCCACATGTTGTTTCCCTTGAGGCTCTCATCCCTTCTTTCTTAAGCCAAATGTCCTTCAGGAACTGAGGGGGACAGACTGGCAATCCGGTTCCTCCTTGTGATGCTCTACATCTTCCCATTTTCCCACTAGCAGCCCTGTCACCACAAGCCATTATTTCAGGAACAGGAGCAGCTGAAGGTTGAAAGCTCTGTCTTCTTCCCTCCCTCAGATCCTTCATTCTCTGAGAGGACTCCTTGCTGAAATACATGGCTGCATCTCTTGCTTTTTTGTCAGTTTGGACATCAAACTAAAATCCAGAGTACACAAAAATCTACCAACCAGTTGGATAAAATGGCCCTTATTTTGGAAAAGAAAATATCAAATAATATTTTAATAGCCAATTTTTGTGGTGGTCTCCTTTCATCCCATCTGTGATCCCGAAGATGAGTGGCTTCCACAGCAAATGATTTGTGTTTCCTGGCAATCCTCGAAGCCAAGACGCAGACCACAATGAAATTACAAAGAAGAAAGCCGAGTGCCAACAGCAGAAAGACTGAAAGGCAAACATGCCACCGGGTTGGTGGCTTCCAAACAGTTAAAGCTACATCTAAAATAAGTACCTGTCTAGACAAAAACAGGCCTACTACTATGGATTTGTTTGTAGATTTTACTGTTTCCTTTACAGATAAAGTTTGCCTTCACAGTGGATTAAAATAGAGAGAGGGTAAAACATGTACATCTGTAGGAGTATGTGCTGAGATTATGCCAGGCACATAGTTAAGCTCTTTACCACAAGCCTCTGAAAAAGCCACTATGGGCCTCTAGTCTAAGTTCGCAAACATGGTAGCAACATTAGGGTAGGAGAGATGAGGCACAGATTGAGAGCAGGTGAAACTGGGCAGAGAAAGGGAAAGCATGCATGAGTTTGTTTGAGTGAAAACCAGAGGAGGAAGTAGTGAGTATTAAATCCCAGGCCAAAAAAAAAAAAAAGATGTAGAGTAGAACAGGGCAGATATTACATATTTAGAACCAAATATGCCTAGAACAAGACAGAAACGTTGCAAATCAACTAAGAAGTACCATGAAATGGCCAGAGGCCCTTAGGTCAGAGGAAGTAAGGCCATAGTCTTTTAAAACCATAGTCCTAGTTGGAAAAGGGCTTATTTGAGGATTGGGAATAAGAAGGAACGCACATGAAACCCATGAACATTGGAGCTTCTGTCTACAGACAAGCAAGAAATGAAGGTGGTACCTGTTTTGATCAGAGGTGTGTGATTTTCCTCACCTGTGGTCTGCTCTTTCCAGCATCTATAATCAGAGTTTAGGGATAAGGAACCTTCTCTGTTGTCCAAAGGCAAATTCTAAGGTTGATTTTACTGTTTTTCTGGTAACCCTGTCTATCCTTGTGCATCGGCCAGAATCCCAGAGACCCACAAGTGAAAAATAGGAAACCACTGGAGAAAAAAACAAAACAAAACAAAACAAAAAACTGGCTAGCATCACCACATCACCTCTCCATTTAACTTACATAATTAGTGTTCATTTAGGCAGCTTCCTCTATGAAATTTCCACATATTTTGATAAAATGCTAGAGATAAAAAAAAAGCCTCTATGAATTTAAGAACTCAGTAAAACAAAATGATTCTTAGGCATCCAAAGGAAAATATGCTAAATTAAAAATGAATGCATCTGAACATGAAAATGTAGTTTAAGGATGCTTACTCTATTTTTTAAAACCTAGGAATGTTTGAGTGCTGTAAGATTTTTTTTTTCTACACAATAGAAAGCTCACAAAAGCTTGGTTTCTTTCCATCATTTTGTAAAGTCAACTGTGCTTGATGCCAATCTTTAAATTTTCAAAGTAGATTTAAAATATTGCATGTTTTTTTCAAAGAGGAAATGGGTAAGTCTTGGAAGGAGTCAGTGCTGGGAGCAGGGTCCTAAAGAGCTCTTCTCCTTTTGGATTAGACTCCTTTGGGATATAGCTGGAGTGATGTTCGGACAACTGAGTCAGACTCCCACACAAATACGAAGTGATGAACTGAGCCCGGGTCAGCAGCAGTCTGGGAGCGCAGTCCGCTCAGGGGCAGTCTGCAGCTCTCTAATTGGCTCCCGGGAGCTTGCAGGATGACGGATTTCAGTGGTGGAACTGCTGGCCGCTTCCCCCAGCGCTATTATCTCAGAGTGACACTTCCATTACTCTGAGCGGAGAAAGATGAACGTCACCTGTCAGGGGCTGGTTAATTGTGTTGCTAGATGTATGTTGCCAGGGCGCAGGTTGGACATTTATGAACATAACTGCTTCCTGTGATGTCCACCATCCTTCAGGGATCGATAGGGCTCTTACAGCACGCGCGTGTAATTGAGTGAAGGCACTTTCCACGCAGGGGCGAAGAGGAGCCCATTGTGGGAGCTTCATTGTCCATACATTCACCATAAATGAGCTGATATTTGCCATTTATTGTGTGCAGCATTGTGGAAATAGAAACTAATGTGCCGCTTCCATTTGTTCTCTAGATAAATGGGGAAGACATCCAGAACCGGGAAGAGGCCGTGGCTCTGCTGTCTAGCGAGGAGTGTAAGAGAATCGTGCTGCTGGTCGCCCGGCCCGACATGCAGGTCCGAGCAAAGGGCAGGGTCTTCAGCCTGGACCTTACATTCACTGAGTTCATGAATGAATGTGTATGCATTCTTTGTAGGCGACATCGACTCACTTCTGTGGCTAACTGTATAACCACGGATACACAACACTGGTCATCACTGCCTCACCTCACCCCAAAAAAGGTCTGCTAAAGACTCCACAAAAGGCAGCTAAGCATCTAAGTTTAGGGGAAAATATAAAATGAAAAAAAAAATGGAATTCTATCTCTCTCTCCTTCTGCTTCACAGTTTCTTAAATGAATTACCAAGTGAGAAATAGTTGACTTCAGATTATTTTAAATTCTATGTAGACCCTTCCTTTAGGCGTCCATCTAAAATACATAATTGGCATATTAAGGCATCACGAAGGATTCTCTAATGAGAAAACTATTAGCATATGTAGCTATCATCTTAAATCTTCCTAAAGTAACTCTCAAATGAAGTCTCTCTAGTGTAGTTCCGTGGAGGACATGAGTTCTTCTCCATAATTAATGTGACAAAAACATTTTTTTTTCTGCCGCCCCAAAATGATGCTTCAAAAGGAATACTTTTACGTCTTAACAGAGGAAGATGCCATCAGAGTAAAGGAGAGGTGATGGTGGGAAAAAGGAACTTAACTGATGTCTCTTTTCACACTCTTTCCTGTCTCATCGAATGCAAAATGGACGGGGGACTGTCACCACCCTTTCCCCTGTCAGTGGTGTGAGGGAAGTTGGTTATGTCGCCATTTGTCTCCTAGGTTATTGATCTGATATTTTTCAGACTCAGTAACTACATTCTCCCTATAAATTACACCAAGTAAGTGTATTTCAATGTCAGGCTGGGTCCTGACTTGAATATAGTGGTTATAAAAGATCACTCTTTCCGCATATATTTCCTTTATGCCCTTGACCATTCTAAATGGTTCTCATAAAGTCTGCTGTAGCCTGCAGCAGGGTAAAGCGCCACGCCTGAGGTCGTGGTGGTGGGAAATGAGCCCATATGACAGGCTGAGGTGCCACCTTCCTGGGAGGGAATGTTTAAAATACATCTAAAATTGCACCAATTATCTGGAAGATTCTTTAGCCAATTACCTCACTGATCCCATTTCCTGGAACAGAATAAAAGGGATCTATGTATCAGTAAAGTTCATGGCAAGATGAACGAATTGGGTAGCCATGCCTCTTGTGGAACGGTTTGTTAGAAGGCAGTTTCCTGCCCTTCCATGTAGCTGCTGGGGAACTCATGAATTGAAAATTGAAGCATTTTCCAGAGTGGTCATAATAAGCAATAGAAATAATAGATTTTAATGTCTTAAGACTGGAACTTGATACTGTTTGTCAGATACACCTGGCTGGCAGAGGGTAACGATCTGGCTCACCCTCCTGAGCTTTCCCTTGCAAGAGTGAATGTTGGAGGGCAAACCATCAAATCAGACTCTTTCTGTTTTGATGACAGTCTCCAATGCCACAGAACACCATGCCACCTGTCCAAACCAGGATTGCCTTCACACTTGGTCCTGGAAAAAAGGCTCTATATGCCACTAGAAAAGACACAATTGCTTTGAAACTTGGATTTCCAGTGAAATCATCCAAGAAAATTCATCTTCACACCATACCTTTAAAAATAGAATTTAGAAGGTACACGCTATGAGGGGAAGCAGACAAATCTTGTTTTTCTATATGCTATCTTTGTCTATCAGATTCAGGGTATCTTGTTGCATCTTGAGTGTGCATTTTATGCAGGGAGAATGAGGAAGCACACTATTTGTGTGCTTTCCTTAACATGTTTAAAAATGTTTCGAATGCTCTCCAGATTCTTGGAAATGATCTATGTGCTTGCTGGGGGCAGTATGGTGCATCTGTGCAATATTTTTAAATAACTCATTTCCTTCATCCCCTGTCACCTTTCTTTCATTTCCTGCCCATTTTCTTCCTCAGACCATTAAAGATATTGCTTTTCTATCCCATTCCCCTCGGGAGACAGGGGCAGCAAGGGCTCTCAGAGAAACTTGGAACCACTACTTTTGAGACAGACGGTGTGTTCTGTCCTTTCTCTGCAGTGCTGTGTCTGACCTACTTTGTGTAGACACAGTGCCCTGTCCTGGGGAGGTGATCCTTCCTTCCTTGCAGCTCAGCTCAAGTAGCACATAGACCACAGATGAATGAGTTTGTAGAGCTGCAGCAGGGGGAGAGGGAGCAAGGGGAATCCCTCCATTCCCACTGTGTTGTGTGCCCCAACCTGGAAGACTCACAGGCACCTACAGATGGTGACTTAGCCAGAGGGAGTCATTTCTACCTCGCTCTCAGCTTTCTCACTACTTCATTTAAGCCTCAGATGACTGTTCCTACATAATAATTAAGAAGTATCTAGCTTTAACCTGATTAAAGGAAACCATCCTTGCAGTGTTTGTAAGAAGCAAACATTCTTAGCTTGAGATAACTTTATTTTGAGTTGAATTCTGCAGCTTCATGGCTCATAAAAAAAAAAAAGAACTAAAGAATAAACAGTTCTTAGTTAGCATAGTCATTTGGACATCCTTTCTCGGCCACATTAAGAAAAATGAGGACAGATAAATTCACCCTTACTTTGACATAGAGTTAAATCTGAGGTGATGTAAGTTCTGTGTAGGCTTTAATGGCCAGCATGGATCCATATGTTCTAGTATGCTTTCTGTTAATGTGATGAACACTAGAACCAAAAGCAAGGCAGGACCTTGGAGGCAGGAGCTGTAGCAGCGACCACAGAGGATGCTGCACACTGGATTGCTCAAGTACCTTCCCTAATACAATATAGGCCCACCTCCCCAGGGATGGTAACAACCACAGTGGGCATGGTCCTCCAACCTTAATCAACAACTAAAAGAAATGTCCCCACAAACATGCCGATTTGGTTGAGGCAATTCCTCAGTGGCTTTTCCTTCTCCTGGGTGTTTGCCAAAACAAATGTTATCTACTTATGACACCATGATCTGCCCTCTATTAACTTAATGAACGCCATTCATGTGTGTGAATGCTTATGGTACCATTTAATCTCCTATTTTCAAGTTGTTTAAGTTTTAAGACATTCATTTGTCTTTAAAGGTTTCTTATTGAAAACACCTCCAACTGTTGTCCTTTTGTGCTCCTTAGACACCTATTTTCTTTGTAGAACAGAGTAAAGCAAAGTTTTGATGACAGTACAGGTCATTGAATGAGCCTAAACAGTTAATTTATGTACTCCAGCTCCAGATGTCCACATGGAGGCCAATTAGTTCCATTGGCTGTCAACAGCAATCATATTGTGATGGTTATCTATGGCTTCCTACTTTACTTTGTATGAGGAAGCCAACAGGGTTTGTCTGAGTGAGTGCTGAATGAGCCTCACATGAACATTGACATCTATCACCCACAAATAAAATTGTGCACCATTCCATTACCTTTAAATACCATACTGCCCAGGATCCCTAGGACTAATAGGCATGATGGGAGCTGGAGTATTCATGGTACTGTATGTGCTTAACATATTTGAGGCCTTGAGTAATTCTCAGAACCCTGTGAATAAACAGGCATGGCCATAATTGGGTTTTTTCCCTTAAAGAATTTAGGTGCCAACAAGATGGCTCAATGGATAAAGTCACTTATCACCAAGCCTGATGACCTGAGTTTGATTCCCAGAAGCCACCTGATGCCAAGAGAGAACTTAGTCCTACAAAAAGATGTCCTCTGACTTTCCTATGGACCCCATGGCATGTGAACACACATACACACACACACACACACACACACACACACACACACACACACGCAATATGATAGAGACAGAGTAAATAAATAAATAACCAAACAACTAAATAAATGTTTGGGTGATTGGTTTTTAGTTTTTGGAATTTTTAAAAAAATTTTTTCCTCCTGTTTTTTACAAATATAAATCATTGTTGTCTATCAATTCTTTTATGACAAGCTTCCACCTTGCTAACTTGAGTCACCTGATGAAAAATATAAAAAGCAGGATGAGGGTAAAATCTGCTTGTTGGGGCCACTCTGTATACAGTCGCACTGGGGGGCGTTGTTAAGGGTAAAAGCCCAATTGTCTCATAGCTCTACCAGAACTACCTCAGTTCTCTGAACCCAGGGCTGCAGGAGATAATGAGCATACCAGCTGTGGATTATGCAGTATGCTTTTCATAGGTTTTGAAAGAAGGTAATGTTCTGTGCTGTGGGATTTACTCAGTTATGAGAGAAAAATCTAAAGCTGTTTCAGTAGAGGATAAAAGGCCTAAGAATCCTTTTCGTTCTTCCTTTTTGTCTCACCTTTTCTTCTTTCTGAGAGGTGACTATAGGGGGCTGCAGCTCTGAAGAGAATCACTGATAAAGACAGCCGGTTGGCAGTCAGCGCCGAGGCTTGCCCTATTTTAACATGGGTCTCACCAACACAATGTAATGTACTAATGTGCTCCTTTGCAGCTGGATGAAGGCTGGCTGGAAGATGAAAGGAATGAATTCTTAGAGGAGTTAAACTCAGAGATGTTGGAGGAAGAACATAATGAAGGAGCCCAGCGCACAGCCAATGAGCTGCAGCAGGTAGGGCCACCCATCTGAACAGCATTATTGGAAATGCTGCTAGTTTGCTTTAATGGGGAAGAAAACACAGTCAAAAGGTATGATCAAACATCTCTGTCATCATAATCTTTTTGAGCAAATGATCTTCTCAAATGAAGTAGAAGGAATAGGTATCTTTTCAATTAAGAAGATTTCCAGGTTGGCAAGCCAGAGGACTATTGTTAATACAATAAAGTAGCTTTAAGATGTTGAAATAAGTAGTTTTCAACATAATTTGCAGAAACTTGATAGTAAGTGTGTGTGTTGCATTTGGATCTGCTAGCTAGGAACAACCAGTTGTCAACCACAGGGTAACTTCAAAAATGTAAGTTTGAACTGTACAATATAAATGTTTCTATATGAATACAGTCAAGCTGTAAACAGAAGAAGGTGTGATGTGAGGGTGTGTGTACTTCATGGGTTAATCACACCTGTGTACTCCTGAACAACCACCAAGGTGACCTTTGGCCCCATGGCTGCTATATGCATATCCCACAGCATAATTTGAGGTGATTGACATCATATTGTCTTAAGGTCACATATTCATTCAACAAAAATTTGCACTCTTAATATGTTCCAAGTACCAGTTTTGCTACTGAGAATGTTTAAAAAAATAAGAGTTCCTGACCTTAATTCATATGAGGGAAGATCACAGTGTGGCTATGGCAGAGTGAGTCTAGGAGTCTTCTTATTTTTATTATTTTCACACTATGTCAAAACAAGACTATATGACCTAGATTCTTATTCTAATTCATGTCCTTCATCAGCCTGACATGATCTTGTTAACATTTCCCTGTCAACTTATCAATTTCTTTAATTATCATCCTATTCCCAACATTAATTACTAACTCATCCTAAAAGATTTAAAAAAAAAAAAATCCTGACAGGTTTAACCATGTGAAGCGTAGACATTCTAATACCTCACCAAACTGAATAATGAAATATGTTTTCATGCTACCATCTCAAGCAAAATGTAGTAACTAAACCTGGAGACAGCAAACTACACCGTCTACACAGCCAGGAGTGACGTGGATTGGAATTGTTCCTGGCCACTCTACAAAAGTCTGTGCTTAGAAATGCTGCTGCCAGGTGTTTGTTGTTTTGCAGCATAGGTGGGGTTGGAATTTTTATGTATGACTTCAACACCAGCCACAAATAAAGATATCTTTTGTTGGCAGCTGCTGCTTACAAACAAGAAAATCCTTGCTCCAGGCTTTTTCTTTCTTCGATACAAAATGTACCCTGATACAGAATTGACAAGGGGATGTTGGAATAAAGAAGTAAGGGAGAGATCCTGTCTAGGTAAAGTGATACAGTGCCAAATGCTACCTACTCATCAGGTATAATACAAATGTGAGGGCTTGTGAAGGAACACCAAATATCCCTGAGGGTAGATGCTCATTGTGTGGAAATTTTTCTTCAGCATAAGACTGAAAACCGATGAGAAGTACAGAAACCTTTAAAAATGCCTTTTGCCCTTCTAAGCAATAATATTGCATTAGAAATGTCCTGTCAGAAACACTGTCTGTCACAGTCATAATTCCAGAGGGTAGTGATAAATGACAGCAAATCATTATGTTAACAGCAAGGAACTCTGGGATTGAAATAGAGATTCTCATTTTCACAGTTTTTCATAGACAGGGACAATTAATGCAAAGTTAACTTAATTTAAACTTGGAGACACATGAATGAATGCTTTCTACATGAATAAATGCTTTCTACCAAGGTTAACTTTCCACACTGTCTTGGGTTGGACAGCTGCTGTGAGTCACTGTAAGGCGATTCTCACAGCATGGTTTGTATCTTTCCAACTATATGTAAAGTACCAAAAATACTAGTCTTTCTGCATTGTCTCAAGTCCTTATAATATAATATGAGAATGTTCTTATTTTAAGGACTGTTACATATAAGCTGAAACTCTCAGAAGTAATATGTCCATCAAGGGCATAGTGGGTGAGGCACAGCATGTAGCCCTTCTCAGACAGAGTCAGGTGTGGGGCTGAGAATGGCTTTCCTTAGATAATTATAGAATTTTTTTTTTTATCAGTAAGCATTTAAAATTAGTGTGCTCATAACAAATAAGGGAACTTACTGTTGGGAAAGCTTGAGAATCCTAGAATTAAGAATAGATGGCTATATTTTCCTTATTATTTATATGATATTACTTTTGGGAAACAAAATAGCAATTATCTAGAGAGATCTTTTAAACTTATTTTAGAGTACTTTTATTAATCCATCTATTCTTTCTTACCATGAGTTTAATTGTATTTAGTTATGTAGTTTAACTGGCTAAAGTAAGGAGATGGATCATGTAGTGAGTAGATTCACATGTAAGGAAAACAATATAGAAAGTGCAATGTGGAACACTGATATGTGGTGAGGAAAGAGTAATGGGCCATTGATAAGTTGTTCCATAGGAAAGTAAAAATTATCATGGAGTAAAATTATATGTATACATATACACAACATATATGCATATTAGGTATGTCCATATATGTCAAAACATATTTTTTATATTATATGCATGCCTGCTAATCAGTTGCTCAAAATTTCCTGGAACCTATCCATTTTTCACTTGTGTTATTGGGAAAGGGATCACTGTTCAGTGGGTACAGAAGCCGATACTATGGCTTCAGACTTTTACAGAATAAAAAACTGTATTGTCTGGGCAACCAGCGAAGAGGCCAGAAATTAAAGCAGGGCTCAAACCTAACCTCTGTGATGAATTAATTTAGGGGGATTTCTAGGAGCTAGGAAGGAAGGAGGAAGTTGTCCTAGTTAGGGTTACTATTGCTGTGATGAAACACCATGACCAAAGCAACTTGGGGAGAAAAGGGTGTAATTTAGCTTACACTTCCACATCACTGTTCATCATCAAAGGGAGTCAGGACAGGAACTCAGAGCAGAAACCTGGAGACAGGAGCTGAGGCAGAAGCCATGAAGGGTTGCTGCTTACTAGCTTGCTCCTATGGCTTCCTCAGCCAGTATATTTTTTAATAAAACCCAGGACTATCTGACCAGGGATGGTGGCACTACCCACAATGGACTGGGCCTTCCCACATCAATCATTAATTAAGAAAATGCCCTACAGCTAGATCTTATTGTGGCATTTTCTTAATTGAGGGTCCTTCCTTTCAAATGTCAAGTTGACATAAAAATAGCTATGACACTTACTGACTAGATAGCATGCCTCAACATAGGCTACACAATTCTGTGTGAGCAGTTACTTTCTATACAAGGGATCTTGAGTACATGACATGGTAGTACTAACAACCTGAATCCTTCTGCTCATATCCAGTCTTAAAGAAGCTGGTTGCAATGCATAATCGTCACTAATGAAAGACTTTAATTCTTTTTCTAGAAGATACCCTCAGAACTTTATTAGTTAAGAAAATTATACCCAGATGTATCCAGGTCAGAGTTAATTTCAGTCCTTTGTCTTTATTCATTCTTCAATCTTGAAAGTTTGGTGAGGACTACTATTGTTACTTCCTGTTGAATTAGGGTCTGGTTAAGGGGTTTGATTTGGGATTGAGGAGTAATCCCTGTGTGCAGGGAAAGCATCATAAATTGGTGGTCACCATTTTGTCTGGGCAATCCATACAAGTTATGAACCTTAAAGGAAGTCAGGATGCTCATGCCTAGAGATAGAATCATCATAAACAACAGGGAAGAGCACAAGAAATGAGATGGGAAGCCAACCATGGTAGAGGGATAGAGAATCACCTTCTGGGGCTATGCTAGCTTTAAAACCTTAGCTGCTTCTAATTCCATTCGTTGAGGTATGTTAGTAGTATACATATGAATGCTAGTGTTCAGCCTATCACAGACTACAGTGTGATTGGGAAGCTACTAAGTCTGGCACAATTATTTTCAGAGAACCAATAGGTGGGGGGTTCATCACGGACCTGCAGGCCTTTTCATTTGGGAAATGTTATACTGGTATCTTTCTGGAGCCCATTTTTGCCCCCCTTCACTAAGCTCTTTAGCCAGTGAGAGATGTGACATGGATGCCAAAGTTATTCTTCTTCCTGAGAAGCAACTGAACTCAATAAATCATTCACAATAATATTTAGAATAACAGATCCCTTTCTTGTTTCTAAAAACATATAGTGTTGTGCTGATGTTATTTAGTTGGCATTTATTTTTTTTCCTGAGCTGTTACTAGAAGAGCAGAGAGTAGTGTGTGTGTGTGTGTGTGTGTGTGTGTGTGTGTGTGTGTGTGTGTGAAGGCACAAGCCTCTTTCTGGCTTTGCTCTCATGGCAATAAGACATTTAGAAGAAATTTTCTCAAGCCGAGGATGTTGTACCTCCTAAGTCCTATTTGTTCTTCTTTTCTGTTGATAACAGGCACTGTGTCAAGGCACTGAGCAAGCATCACTGTGTAATGAACTGAAGACCTATAGAGTTTTGATATGCACAACAATAAAGTTTTAAGAGGGAAATATGAAATAAATAAGCAAAACCCCATGTTACAGTCTACCTTTAAACAAAGAAACATAATTTTCTGTAGCCATGCCAATTTTTATCAAAGAAAACCCAACTTTTTCAGGAATTTAGTTTTCTCTAAAAATTGTATTTAAAAGAACTCCTCCCCCTAAGGATAAGGGCTCCTTGCAGAAAGAGGAAGCAAAACTCATGTAAGAGCCTGTGGGCTAGATGGTCTCCTGTGAGACAGCATCTTTATATATGGCAAGGAAGCTGTACTTGTGAGAGCTCACTAACGTGAGCATCTCAGTAAGACTTGCATAATGACAATACCAGGTAACATGCCACAGCAGACTGGGGAACACTCACAAGGCCTGACCCCAAGATGAAGAGCCACAAAGGTTGCTGAGTGATAGAGAATCGTTCTTTCCAGTCCCCTGAGAGGCTATCAAATCTTAAGCAGTCAGCCTGAAACACATGTACACATGAGCAACACAAATGGAGCCAGAGGTTTTTGTACACATACACACACACACACACACACACACACACACACACACACACTCACTCACACACACACCCCTAACACTACAAATGAAAAAAGAATAGGTCGTGAAGTTGAGAAGGAGTGGTAGGGAGGGGCACAAGAGGAGTTGGATGGGAAAGAAGGAAGGGAGGAAATGATGGAAAACAATCCTCATATATGCAATTGTAAAAAATAATAGTAATAACACTAAAATTTAAAGTAAGGAAAGGAGAATTCCTTACCAATCTTTTTAATGTATTTGAATTTAAATATTCTGGAGGAGAAGCAAGTGTAGGTGACTAAAGACAACAGTAACCAGTAGAACTTTGGTAGGAATTAACTGTTGACCAAAAAAAAGTAGTTACTTTCACACATACAGCATTTTAAAGTAATAGTCATGATTGGTAGGAAAGTACCAGGACTACCCAACTTTTATAGACTAAGAACAAGTACAGAACTTGAGACTCTTGTTGCAGACATAGAGAATTGAGATTCAGGTTTCCTATCAGTGTGTTAATGTTCATCTTTTAGAGATGTATATAAACAATCTCTTCCTAACTATAGCCAACCTGGTAAAACGCAAATCCTCTACAGGATTTCTCTGTAGAAAATTTGCCCTCTACGAACTCTCTGTGACTGCTCAGAGCCTCTCTGACTTATTTAGCTCACCTGTTTATCTTCCTTCCTTCTTCCCATCCTGGACCAATTTGGTCATATCACCTAAAATTCTTTCTTGTCCACAAACAATGTCTTCTATTTTTCTTGTCAAAAGATATCTTAATTTTGACAGGGATAGAGTTTGGGGGGTTGCAACATGGCATATTAACATGGGTCTAATATTTTGTGACGCCAGCCTTACTGTCTTCAGTAAAGTTTTCCCTGAATTTACATTGTGGGAATCTTCTGACATAAGCACTCTGACACCAATGACAGGGACAAGAGGATATGCCACTGGTGGACCAAAGCTAGGACAGAACCTGAAAGGCTTTGATCCTGGGTCCAGTCTGTACTTTCATTTTATACCCTAAAACCACAAGGTAGGGTGGGCAAGCAAATGAGATTCTACAGAAGCATATAGGGGAGTCAGAAGGTTGTTAAGGGCAATGGCCCATTGTTTCAGCTATTTCTCCAGGTCATCCTGTATCAGGGAGCAAGTAAAGTCGTGCTCGGCAAATGGGCAGGACAAGCTGTGCTTTAAGTAAATCACTAAATAAGTCAATAAATCAGTGCTGGATAATTGGTCCTTTCTACCTTATTCTACTTCATTTAAGGAAAGTTAAAAAGCAGTAATAGGTAGGTGACTGTGACTCCCAAGCACTAGACCACTAAATTGCTAAAGAACATGAAGATATTCTGTCTTCTCTCCTGTGTGTTTTCACCTGAAAAATTCAGGTTCACTTCATGTATATTTTCATCCCTGTTTCCCAGACAGAAGAAGCCTGAAGGTAAAGATCCTTTAGTTTCTAGGTACCCTGCCTCATTTATACCTAGCGAATGTTATAGGCATAATGAAAGAAGTGCTTATTCCCTCTGTGTCTCTGCACAGAAGGCTGCCATGAGCTAATTGTCTTCATTTCTAAAATTAGTATGCATGCTGCAGTTAGAGCTGCATCTAGGAATCGCGCCTTAGCAAGGAAGCAATGTTTTCAGGCAAGTGTACAACAGCCTGTGTCTTTTCACAATGACTTCTTGGGATCTCTTTATTTTCAGCCAAAGAAGCAGGAAGAAGAAGAAGGCACAACAGACACAGCGACATCTTCTTCCAACAACCAGGAGAAGGACAGTGGAGTAGGGCGCACCGACGAGAGCTTACGGAACGACGACGAGAGCTCGGAGCAAGAGAATGCGGTGGAGGACCCCCACAGCACATCTTTGAAGAGCAAGAGAGAGCTGGGGCAGAGCCAAGACACCCTAGGAAGCCTCGAGCTTCAGTGTCAAGAGAGCTTTGCTGGCGGAGAGTGCTTGGACTTGGACTGTACCAGCAACCGTGAGGTATGTGAAGGGTTCCAGCAGCTGTTGGAGCTGAAGATTCGAAACCACGGAGACTATGACCTGTACTACTCAAGCAGCACAATCGAATGCAACCAAGGGCAGCAGGATGGGGTGGAGCATGAGCTGCAGCTGCTTAACGAAGAGCTGAGAAACATTGAGCTGGAGTGTCAGAATATCATGCAGGCTCACAGGCTCCAGAAAGTGACGGACCAATACGGAGACATCTGGGCACTGCATGACGGAGGATTCCGAAATTACAACACCAGCCTGGATACGCAAAGGGGGAAACTGGATGACATCATGGAGCATCCAGAAAAGTCAGACAAGGACAGCTCAAGTGCATACAACACAGCCGAGAGCTGCAGAAGCACGCCACTAACTAGAGACCGATCCCCTGACAGTTCCCTACCAAGAATGATCAACCTTGCCAATAAGAAAAACCTAAGAAGCACAATGACAGCCCATCAGTCCCCCTCCAGACCGAGCACCAAGGAATACACATCTACCAACGTCAAAACCACCGACGAAGGTTGCAGCATTGAAAGCCTGGAGAAGAGTCTAGAAAACCACCAGCTTCCGGATCAGGAAAACACAGTCAGTGAGCGCACTCCATACCTCTCTCCCTACCACAGCTCCGCCTACAGATACGCCAACATCCCGGCACATGCCCGGCACTACCAAAGCTACATGCAGTTAATTCAGCAGAAATCTGCCGTGGAGTACGCCCAGAGTCAGCTCAGTTTGGTGAGCATGTGTAAGGAGTCGCAAAAGGGCTCAGAGCCCAAGATGGAATGGAAGGTAAAAATTAGGAGTGACGGGACCCGGTACATAACCAAGAGACCAGTGCGAGACCGTATTCTGAAGGAACGTGCCTTAAAGATCAAGGAGGAGCGGAGTGGCATGACCACAGATGATGACACCATGAGTGAGATGAAAATGGGGCGCTACTGGAGCAAGGAGGAGAGAAAGCAGCATTTGGTGCGGGCCAAGGAGCAGCGCCGGCGCCGGGAGTTCATGATGCGGAGCCGGCTGGAGTGTCTCAAGGAGAGCCCGCAGAGCAGCGGCGAGGGCAAGAAGGAGCTGAGCATCATTGAACTGAGCCACAAAAAGATGATGAAAAAGCGAAACAAGAAAATTTTGGATAACTGGATGACAATCCAAGAACTGATGACCCATGGAGCCAAGTCTCCCGATGGCACCAGAGTCCATAATGCCTTTCTGTCGGTGACCACCGTATGACCAGGCGAATGGGACAAGCGGCTCGGAGCGCACGCAACGCTACCTGTTTCGGTAGAGTATGATTGCCTCGTTCAATGTGGCATTTTTATATATATTTTGTCACTTTACAGTTTAAATTTTTTGTAAGCAAAAAATACCTGGTACTTTTTAATTTGTTTTTCATATGCTGGTACCTTCTTTGGCTAATATCTTTCCTTAACTTGTGATATATTCATAGCAGTCATTTATAGAAAAAAAAATAAAACAATGAAAAAACAAAGGAAAGAAAAAAATTGAACAAAAAACTAAGGATCTAATTAATTTCCTATTTTAATGTATCTATTGTAAGTTAAAATCTGGATTTATTTCTCTAATTTTCTTATTTTCTATTTTAATAATTCAATGCCAAAACACGTCTATGCTTACTTCCTGGCATAGTGTATACTAAGTCAAATCTGCTAATAAACTACATGCCACATCTTGTCTTATACATGAAGTACACGCCTTCTAACATCCTGTTGTACATTTAACACAGTAATGGCAGTTGTCTTTGTCTTAGTAAAGTGTGGGTGGACAATCTTCCTGTGATATGTAGTGACACTGGTCATGTAGCTAGATAATCGTGGTAATTTGTGACAATAAAAAATAAATTATTGATTATCCTTAAGAAAAGCTATCGAGGATTGTTATTTTCCTTGTCCACTGTGGTTAACAAGTTTAGTTGTGCATATACTGTTAGAAGACTATTAATTGTGAATTACAAATTGTGCACTTTTTCTATCACCTTTTTTTAATAAAGTTGTTTTGAAACATGACTTATGGATCATTGTATCACATATTCCTACCTGGAACAGATTAGGTAATAAATGCTGCAACTTGGTGATGCTAAATTAACCTTCATGACCCTCTAGTCAGCCTTTCACATGTGAGAGAACAAAATAAATATTTGGGGAAGAATGGAGAAAGAGTATTAGTGAAGGATCTCCTATTGACATATCTGTTTCACCTATAAAACTCATACCCTGAGAGGCTTCAACAGTGGGACCTTACCTCTCACAGCTCTGGAGTCTGCTACATCATTCAATGTCAGTAGGACACAGTCCAGTCTATAACACAGAATGTCCATTTAATTGATCATCTAAAAACAAGTTTTGGGGAGTCATCTTTGCAGTAATTTTCAGCACATTCAATTAAATGCCTTATCTGTCTTTATTAAGGGGTATATTGTTAACTAGCTAGGCAGATATTTTTTAATCTAGCTTTTCATCATTTAAACATTTAATCATAATACATGTCAAGCATAATGCCTACAGAATGGATGACAATGTTAACTACATATGCAAAATTTCATTTAACCCAACAGTTTGTTTGCCATAATGAGGACAATGCATCTACATATTTCTTGTATATTTCTGAAGATCATTCCCTGCCTGAAAACATAAGTGTCTTCCTATTAGCTCTTGAATCAGTCTCTGGCAGCAGCACTATGCTCAAGCCTCCCCATAGCTTGCCCAACTCACCCTCTGCTCTGTCTCCTTAAATCTCCTGAGCCACTCCAGCCCCATTCTCACTGAAGTGAGTACCTGTTACTTTTCTGAGACATCTGGAACAAATCTTATACCTTATTAGAATGGAACATACAGGGTTTTTTTGTGGTAACTGTGTTGACTGGCAACACATCTTCATAGCTCTTTAGCATGCACTGTTATATGCCCATGGCTTTTTCTTGGGAATTTATTTATAAATAAATCACATACATAGGCCTTACTGCCTCCCTTTGTAGATTTAGGGTCATAGAGGGACAGTCTTGAAATCTCAGTTGTGCAACTCTCTGGTTAAATTCCATTTGGATATAATGAGTACTATTTGCCTTAAATTATTTTATAAATTTGTATTTCCCTCTCTGATGCTGGGGCTTTCATTCTGTTGCTGTGATTGAACACTCTGACCTAAAGAAACTTAGAAGATGAAAGGGTTCATCTTACACTTGCAAGTCACAGCCCATCACTGAAGGAAGTCAGGGCAGTAACTTGCTTGCTGTCTTGCTCTCTGCCTCACTAACTCGTTCAGCTAGCTTCCTTACACAACTCTGGACCACTTGCTCATGGAATTGTACTACCCACAGCTTGACCCTTTTACATCAATTACTAGTCAAGACAGTCCCTCAAAGACATACACACATACACACACACACACACACACACACACACACACACACACACACACACACACATACACAAATACACACACACACACACACACACAAAAAAAAAAAAAAAAAAAAAAACCCAACCAGATAAAAGGAATTACTCAACTGAGATTGTGTCGAATTGACAGGTGATGCTAAGTAGGACAGCCCTACATATTGGTCCTTTTGCTACTTACTTCTTCTACCTTTCCATGTGGGCATCTTTTTGAAGAGCTATCAATTACAGGGAAATAAACTTATTTTATTTCCCTATAATGAAAAGCTGGACTCAGATTTTGTAATAGTGATAATCATATCAAAGTAAGGAAATTGAAGATTTCCTTGTTTCCTAACTTTAGCCATTGTTAATGAAATTGCTAAAACGATTCCACATACACTTCAAGAATCTCTCTTTCTTTTGTAGTGATGAGTATTGAATATAAGACCTTGCACATGCTAGGTAAGCATTCTACTAAGCTGATCCCCAGTTCTAGAGGTCAGTTTTTGTTTTAAGATTTTTTAAATTTATTTTATGTATATAAGTTTTTTATCTGCATACATGCCTGCAGGTCAGAAGAAGACACCAGATCTCATTATAGATGGTTGTGAGCCACCATGTAGGTGCTAGGAGTTGAACTTGGGACCTCCAAAAGATCAACCAATGTGCTCTTAACCTCTGAGCCATCTCGGCAACCCCTTGAGTTCAGTTTTGTCTTAAGGTCTTCTCTAAGAATGCCTGATTCTCCTGAGTTCAGTTCTTTCCAGTTCAGTTCTAATACTGGCTGTCCCTTCTATTATCCTACATGCATGATCCAACATGTACATTTTCCAGAAGAAATATAGGCACATTTCCCAGAATTTAATGTTTTGCAAATTACCAGTTTTATTTTCCTTCTATGAAAGTCAAGAATACTTACCAGATTTCTAAAAATGTGATACATTTTCATATCTGTGTTTATATAATCCTACAAGTTGAAATACCTCCCTTTGAGAATTGTTGAAAATCTGAAAAGTGTCGTGTTCTATCTCTATAATCCAGCTTTGTGATAAGCTTGATTTTTAATTGTAAGTCTGTTGCTCGCCAAATATATTTCTTGGTTATATGTGGGATATTTTATTTCATTTCAAAAGAAATATCTGGATATAAAGAAGAAAATATTTTACTTTGGGTTATCTTGAAATTGTGTTTTTATTCTTGCTTTTTTATGCTGACTGGACAGGATTAGTATTAGGATCCATATGACGAGGACCTAAGGGGAGAGAAAAGAGTCTAAGTGCAAAGACTATTTTGTCTCATGTTCCAGGAAGGAGGCTGCCTTTGCCCTCCTGGTTTTCCACACTGTCCTTTCAGAAACACTTACTGTGTGTTGAACATGGCCTTTCTGTAGCTACATCTTGACTTGGTCCATGTACTGCTGGCCTGTCATCTTCCGTCTGACCTGTTTGTTTTTGCCTCTTGAGCATCAGCTCTCTGTCTCATCTTCTCTGTTACAGCGGTATTGTTCCCTTGTTCTCCTGTGTCCGTCACCTGCAGATGCTACTCTTTAGTTGATGTTTTCCCTGTTCATTTACAAAGCACTAGGATTTCTTTTTCCAAATGCATAGATTGCTTCCAGTAGTCTTAAGACATCCAGAGACTACACTGTCATTGTCCATGACTAGTTACTCAAGCCTGAACCTTATCTCCAGATGTTCCCTCTTCATCCCATCCTGCCTGTGGCAGCAGCATCTGCTCTCCTAAACACTTCTTTCCTCTTTGTACTTGGATAACTTTAAAATCTGAGTTCTTGAGAATGTTATTAAAGGGTTTCTGTGTCTTTCCATCTGATCTCTCATGAATCTTCATTAAGCTTCCAATTCAAACTTTCAATTCAAGTGAGAAACGTATGCTTTTGGTAAATAGTTTTTCTGATGGTCCCTTAAACTAACAGTCTTCAAATTTTAATGAATATGTAATGCAATGTATGTGGTGTTTTTATTAATTAACTCATACATTATTTCTATGAATAATTATCAATGCAATTAATTGCAAATATAATAACTGAATAGCTCCTATTATTTATCAATAAAGTGAAGCATTACATAAGACTCATTGACTAATTTACTTCTTCCAGTTAAAAAAAAAGAAGTAGGTTTCCTAGAAATTCTTGACCTTGCTGCTTATAGACTTACAGAAGTTCCCCCAAACCTACCTGCTACTCCACAAAGGGAAACCAAAGCCAACAGGGGTGGAGCGGCATTTGCATGGAAAGGCTGCAGAAGAACACCAGAAGTGTGTGGGAGAGAATCCAGAACCTGGTAAAATACAGAGATCAGAGACAGCAGTGTACAAAGGGAACGTGAAATAATCTGTTACTTTCCACCCAGTTCTACAGACTGAGGGAGGGGTATCTCTGCTCTGCAGGGGTAAGAGTTGAATGGAGCAGATTCCAGAAATACTGTCAATGTGGATGCTAGCAGCCCTAGCTACTGAAGAGTTATACAATCCTCTGGGGCCTTTATCATGATACTATAAACAAGCTGGTATTTTCAGAGAAGCCTTGTCTTTCCAGAAGGGCCTCTTAGCACCTCTTAGCAAGTTCTGTGTCAAAACCAGAAGCTATGCCAAGAAGGGACAAGTTGTCTTAAGTGAAACTACTCCAGGGGTGGTGGGAAATCTGCCTATCACTGTCTTGGGGACCCAGTAGACATTCCAGTGTACTAGTGCAGTTGTAGGTACCTCCAGAACCAAGCTTGGTATTGAAACACAATACTGAAACAAATCTGCAGGATGCCTTGTGCTCTAGGGAACAGGTATTTCAGTATGGAGGGTAATGGAAGAAATGTGCTGTCCTCAACACAGAGGATATGACGCTTGCCTGCTGGCCAGGCATACACAGATGCATGGCAGTGGCAGGAAGAACATGTAGTACATCCTGAGATGCTACCACTACATTTCATGGCTGCCACACACAGGGGCATGCTGCGATAGCCTTGAACAATACAGGAGCTCCAGCTGTAACCATCTTGCAAACACATAGCCTAAGACAGTCTGAAGAGAAACTTTGCTAGTGCTGGCCCTGTCCCCATAACCTTCTCGTGCTGATAGACACTAAGCCTGAAAGAATCAGGAAAGTCTAACCATTACCCTGCCTGGCTAAAGGAGACCCAAGAGGAAATTTGCCCATCTCTGACCATCAACCCTTTCAATTTACACCCTGGAAGGCACCAGAAGAGAAAGAATCAGAGGAAGAAAGGAGGCCCCTAGAGCCATTTTCTGGCTCTGGTGGCATCTTACTATGTCCACCTTAGCTATTGCTTAGTCACCAGTGCCATACAACTTGGGGGCTTCTGTTGTTCCACTCAGTCACTGTCCCTCAGGAGCAGCAGATAGGAGCACCACATTATCACTGCTGCCATACCTACATGGTCCCCAGGATAGGTCAAGCCTACATCTTGTCTGACCATCCACTGTTAGAAAGACTAAGCGTGTGACAAAGGCCTAGAGACTTTCCTTATGAAAGTCACATTGTCTGGTAAGAAGACAGTGTTTCAATCCCCACAATACTAATGTTGTTACCAATGCCAGAAAGCCCAGTGAATAAAAAAGGTAACCGTGCCTAAGGTACCCCCATTGCCTGACTAGAGGATGTACTACCATCTTAGGTATAAACACACAGAATGTATTTCACATACAGTGCTGTCCACATCACACCTGCCTAAACTACTACCATGTTTCCAATCTTGGATGGCCAGCAGAAACAGAATACACTGTATACAAACACACCAATCATAGGCAAAGAAACAACAGGAGACTGTACTTCATGCCCAACTGGAAATAATGACAAGACTGACTAATGTATCAATGCCATCAGACAGACACATGGAGAAATCTACTGATTCACAAGAACATAAAATGGTAGTGACCGCTCATCTACTACATGTACAAATTTCAACATAGGAACACAGGAAATATTTTTTAATTGGGTCGTATGATATCACGAAAAGGTCAAAACTCTTAACTAATGACAGTAATACATTTTAAATACTTGAGAGGACTGATAGAGAATTCAAAGAATGGTTTCTAAAAAGCCATTTATGCTTAAGATCTAAGTGACTAAAGATAAACCATTCACTGAAATTGATAATAAAATGCAGATCCAGCAGAGAAGTGCATGTTTTGATACAGACCCATATAAAAATTGAAAGTTCAATAATTCAAATGAAAAACTCAGTTGAAAGCCTAAAGATATATTAGATCAAACAGAATAAAGAAATCTGAGAGTGAAGATGGGCCTTTTAAATTTTCTTATTCAAGTAGGAATAAAACAAGAAGAGAAAGAAAGAAGAAAATACTCCATCTTTGGGACACCACCGTTCAATGATCAAACACCAGCATCATCCAAAGGCTGGGAAATAAAGGTTAGTGCTTAAGGGTCAAAAAAAAAAAAAAAAAAAAAAAAAAAACTAGTCAGTGTAGTAACAGCAAAGGGATTCTGTAATCCTGGGAGCTACAGGGACATTAGCACACTTAGGCTCATTAAACCTCAAATATACACAACCAGAAATGATTCTCATCATGGCATATAAAAATCAATGCACAGGACAAAGCATTGTGAAATCTGTGAGGGTAGTCACTGAAGGATAACCCCATTAAGAAATGACTCCATGACAAACACCCTCCAGGTCAGAGGACATAGCCTGATGTATTCTAACCCCAGAAGGAAAATAACTTTCAAACAAGACTCCTGAACTAGAATTGAACCTGAGATTAGTAAAAATGGAACTGACTTATGACCATCAGAGCAGACTTACCAGCTGTACTGAAGGGAAATGTGCCTACCGAAGTATATCAATGAAAATTATCTTCTAACAACATATACAAGTATCAGTGTTGCTGCCAGCGGCCATAGGAGATCAAATAGCATGTAAGTACAGGATGTTGCTTGTCTCCCTATATGTTGTTCATTGGGGGTCCCCAAAAGCCCCTAAAATGACACAGGCTATGCTACTGTCCTTGGTCACCCTGAACTAGATGGTGTGATGTATGTTATTTGGGGGAATTACCATATGTAGTTTGAGTTCACTGAAAAGGTAGTTCTAAAAGCAAATTTTGCTGCCCATCACATCAGATCCATTATATTTATGTCAAAATAGCCTCAAAGGCCCCTGGCTGGAGATGGACCCCTCAATAAAAAGGAACACCCCCCCCCAATAAAAACATCATAACAGCCTAGGAGTAAAAACATAATGTCCTTATAACAACTAGAAGGTAACCTGTTTCCAATAGATTCTATTATTATTTACCCAATTATATAAAACTTCCTTATAGCAAGAAAGAGGAGGAAGTTCAGCCATAGGAAACTTAGCCATAGAGAAAAGGCTCAATCTAGTATTCTAGCTTACTGCCTCAGTTTCCCCAATTCATTTCTGATGGACATTTATAAGCCCCTGATTTGATGGTGTTATCCTCTGCTGTTATTTATTCTTTTTTTTGTGAAAGCCTCATCCAATGGGACACTACTCTTCCAGTGATTCCATTTTGAATTTATATCTGACTCTTTAATAGGGCTTCCCCATTGATTTCTGTTATATGTCTTGAGTGCCTGATTTAATTATGTTTCACTATCCATCTGTTGCTTCTATCTATCTCGCAGTTGCTACTGATTCTCTTACTTTTGCTTGCTATGTGCTTAATAAACTCATTCAAAACTGAAAGCATGGCTATCATAGACCATCCTCTGGTCTGTACAAAATGGTGATAATTTATTGCTAAAGACACTACACACTTCGGTGCATAATATAGAGAAATAAATTTTGAACCATATGAACTACTGTAATGACCTGCCAGTACTGGTAAATTGTGACATGACTATTAAGGGGATAATCAACTTTCTGGTTGGTTTTGAGACCCGTTACATAAGAGGAAACCCTTGCCTGGTGCTATTAACTTTTCAAAACCTAATGGACAAGATGGTCACATGCCGTAAGGGGGAGCTTACTACTGCTTTTTGCTAAAGGTTACATTGTCCAACTGTCCTCTAAATACCTATGTTTATGACTATAGATTGGTGCTGCTCTGAGCCTTTATCCAAGAAACTTCTTTGGTTGGTAATTATTTCAGACACTCATAACTGGTCCAAGTATTGATGAGTGACTATTGAGTGCTCTGCCCTAAGTGAGACATCTATAGTACCCCTTCAAAGGCTCAGAGAACATCATGAAAGAGGAGATGGAAAGAATTTAAGAGCTGGAGGAGGAGAACAAGTGATAAGAACTGAAGCAAGAAACACGGAGGGGGGGGGATTTAAAATTTCTTTTAAAAAAATGAGGGAAAAATTAGAAACACAACATGTATTTTCTGCGAGAAGTATCAAAAGCAGTATTCACTGGAAGTTTACACTCATTACTGCCTACATCAAAAAATAGAACAATTTCAATGCTGCGGATATAGCTCAGTGATAGTGTTGCCTACCATGTACAACCCTGGTAACATCCACTTTTGGAAGACATTGCTGGCTGGTAGAGGTCAAAGTCTCCCCAATAGCCTGGCAGCTTATCTCAATAGCTCAGCATCATGAGGCTCCTTCCCTCCAGCAGAACTTCTTGCCTTACCTGCCCTTATCTGGAGAACGTCCCTGGGCTTGGAGGGCTGACCTTATCTGAAAACTGTCTCTAAACCAGATGCCTAACTTTTCTTTAGCTTGACTCTTGGCACAGATCCCTGCTAGAAGTCTTCCTTAATGCACATGGGATAACTAAGACTGTGCTAGGAGCCTTATGATAGAAGCATGTCACTTAATGCAAATGAGGGCTTGTCCTCAAGTTCCCCAATCCTACATATTCCTTATACTATGGAATAAAGTTGAGCTGATTCACTGAAGTCTATCTCCGTCTCCTGGAGGGCTGTCGCCATTCATGCTCATGGGCCATATACAAAGCTTTCTGTTACCACTACTGCCTCTTGCCCTATCAACCTGGTGGCCAACAGGCCAGGAGGGAAAGAGGACCCCCACAACACAGTCTCTCTCTCTCTCTCTCTCTCTCTCTCTCTCTCTCTCTCTCTCTCCCTCTCTCTTCCTCCTTACCCCCTCCAAAAATCTAATAATACATCTCAAGGACCTGTAACTATAATAAGAAACCAAACTCCCAAGTAGTATAATAATCCTCCTGAACTCATTTTATGAGAGCAGTGTCACTCTAATAAAGACATTCCCTCTTCCTCTTCCTCTCCCTTTCTCTCTCTCTCTCTCTCTCTCTCTCTCTCTCTCTCTCTCTCTCTCTTTCACACACACACACACACACACACACTAAAAATTGAAAGAAAAGCATAAGCCAGTATCCTTTTCTTAGTCTTTCTTAGTTACTTTTTACTGCTGTGAAGATATCATATCTAAGGCAACTTATAAAATTAAGCATTTAATCATGAGCTCACCATTCCAGAGAGTAGTAGAACCCAAGACAATGGTGCCAGACAGCATGGCAGCAGCAGGCATATGGCACTAAAGCAGTAACTAAGAGCTTACAGCTAATCCACACGCAGGAAGCATACATACATAGAAAAACTAGAAGGTCCATGAGAAGGCTGTTCAAACTGATAAATTCAATATGGGAGGACGATGTGAAATCAACAGATGCCAGTAGCCTTCTACACAGTGATAACAACTTGCTTTAAAAATAATAATGAAGAAATCCCATTGATTGATGAAAGAAATAGAATAATACATCTCATGTTCCTGCATTGAAAAATAGGATATTGTGAAAATGATAATTCTACCCAAAGTTATCTTCAGAGTCAATACAATCTCCTTCAAAATACCAATAAAATCCTTCACTAGACTGGAAGAAACAATTAAATGTCATATGGATACTCAAAAGACCTGGCACAATGAAAATAACCATGAAAAGGAATATACAGACTAGAGTCATCATATCTGATTTAAGGTTATGCTACAGAGCCACATTAGTCAAAGTAGCATTGAACCAGCATAAAAGTAAACATACAGAGTATTTGAGTAGAATGAAGGCATACTATTTGAATAGAATCAAGAACCCACTAATAAACCCACATCTACCAAATGATTCTTGACAAGAAGGTCAAAACTGGCCATTAAAGAAAAACAGCCTCTTCAGCTACAAAACTGATTATCCACACACAGACACTGGGAACTTTTATCATCTTCCCACATATTTCTCACACATTTTCATTCTGCATATAAACAAGGTCAAAATGTGTCATTGACCTTGATGCAATACTGGAAATGCTGAAGCTACCAGAATAAGACATAAAGTTAATACTCCATGATGTTGGCATAAAGAAATCTTTTACTCAATACGATTCTAATAACTGTTAGCAAATACAGGAATTAAAAAATGGGACTTCAGTATTGGTGGAATTATTAAGGCCACTCCACATAGTTAAAAGGGAGGTTTATTTAGTGGCATAACTTACAAATGAAGGTATAGGTAGGTTGCAGGGTCTGGGAAAGGTATGTCGCAGTCCGGTGGTATTTTCTGGAGAACTCTGCTCTGTCTACCTCCAGCATCCAGGGTCCAGGAACCTAGAGAACCCTGGCATCTGGAACTCAGGTCTTCAGCATTCTCTCTCAGGCCCGTCTTGTAGGTGTGACCATTACCGAAGCCTCAGTGGGGTTTGGAACTTCCAGGTCAAAGCTGGAATGGCTACCCACTATACTTCAGCAAAGCAAAACACTTCCATACAGCAAACCAAACATCAGGACAAACAGGAAACCTGTAGTATTAGAGAAAATGTTTACCAACTATTTATCAGACAATAAATTAGTACCTAAATAAAGAGAGAAAGCTACAAAAAGTTTTCAGGAAACAAGAAACTAGATTTGCTGAGAAAATAATCTAAATTGACACTTCTAAAAACAATACAAGTGCCCAGAAATATATGCAAAAAGCTCAATATCATTAATCATCAGGAAATAAAAATATGGACTATAATGAGATTCATGCTCACTCTACTGATAATGGCTATACAGAATACTAACAGTAATTCCTGATGGAGATGTGGAGAAAACTTTTCTTGGCAGGGTAGTAATTAGTACAGTCACTGTGGTAAACTGGATGAATGTGCCTCAGGAAAGCCAGAAAAACAACTAGGGTCCCACTGAGGCCTCATGGATATGTGTCCAAATGAAATGAAGTCAGCATACAAAAAGGATATCTGCGTGTCTGTGTTTGTTTTTATACCAACTGTGGTAGTTGGGAGTTAAGATATGGACCAGCCTTGATAAGAGGGCTTGTGCCTAGTCTTATTGTATCTTGTTATGCCATGTTTGGTTGACATCACTGGGAAACCTGCTCCTTTCTAAAAGGAAATTGAGGAGCAGTGGCTCGGGGGGAGAGAAAAGGTAAGGAGGATCTGGGAGGAGTGGAGGGAGGGGAGGCTGTGATCAAGATGTATTGTATAAAAGAAATTTTTTTAAAAGGTATGGGTTTGTTCTAGGTGCCCATCAACAGATGAATACACACAGAAAATATGTATGTAAAGTACTAGTCAGCCATAAAGAATAAAAGGCTGTGGCTTATAGCTAGATGGCTAAAACTGAAAAATGTTATGTAACCTGGAATGAGTGGGGTACAGAAAGACAAGTACTTTATCTTCTCTCTCATATGAAGAAACTAAAAACTAAGTCCTGACAGTAAACTGGTGATGCTGTGTAGCTCTTACCTCCAAACTGAAATAGTCCATCTTAAAGGAAGGACAAGGGTCGTAAGACTCAGGACACTCATGTACCTTAAGCATGTTGAGAAAGTTATAGGATTAATAAGACCCCCCCACAACAAGGTTGTAAAAGCAGTAAAGAGTTTCTGGGAAGAGCAGACTAGTGAAAACAGCCTTTGAGTTGAGCAGGGAACTCCAGGAATGCAGTTTTTGAGAATCATCATCCCTCTAGCATGGGCTTTTCTGGGATGAAACTACCTTTGTGTCTTCCATGCTTCCGTAAGTATCCCCAAGAAACTCACTGGTTTACTAAGTTAAACGTGGGTGAAATCATTTATTTAATCTGTCTTCGATGCCCTATCTGAGGTAAACAGACATTTGGTTCCACTTCCCCCAGGAAATGTTACACAGTGCAATTGGTGCCAAGAACAAGAAGGGACAGAACTGGATCTGACTGGGGGAAGAACAGCTGCATGATGTCTGCCATGGGTGACAGGAAATGAAACCAAGACTAATCTGTCTGAGAGTAGAGCATCCACTGGGACAAGTTCAAAACAGACTTTATTCACGTGATACAGAATGCAGTGTCTCTCATGTTCCCCATAATGAGAGATAAGACCAAGGCCATGCTGTCTTTGCGTAGAGCCTCCTTGAAGGAATCTGATTGGGGGGGGGGGGGGCTATCTTCCTCTGTGGTACAAGATGATAATTCTCATTTATGAGTGTGGTACATCTCATAAGTAGAAGGATACTTCCCAAAATGGCTGATGGACTTGAGAACTTATCAGTATTTCTGAAAGTAATATACACTGGACAAGATCATAAACATACTGTACTGTCAATAGCATGGCCTTTACTGGGTATAACATGTGCAACTGAGGTTGACCTATCTTCCAAGAAAGCACTTGCCCACTTAGGAATTATACTGGGGAAACATTATAAAGATTCTCTCATTTAGGAGGAAGAGTGAGAAAAGGAAAGGGAGTGTTACGGAGGTATTGGCTTGCCATTTGTCTGTCCGTTCATTTGTTCACATTCACAGCTCGCAGGACAGAAGCACAAAGGATATCTGTGCCCTTCCTCGCCTCCTAAGACCAGGAAACCATGGAGAAGAAAATAGTAAAGAGGGAGAGAATGAGTTAACAATGAAAGACAATATATCTCCCAATCTTTAATAGAGAGGACAAAAAAAAAAAAAAAAATCCATGATTCAGCCTGCAGAAACCTGAATGATGGTCCAGGACAAGAAAGCACAGAACAGTGCTCAGGAAGTACTCTGCACTCAAAGTCCTTGATTTGGGAAAGACTAAGAAGACTGTCTTATGCCGCATGAAGAAGATGGGATCAAGCTAAAGGCTGTAGAAGCAAAGAAGCAAAACATACCCCTAATTGAAACAAAATCTCTGTAAACTGAGTCAGGATGATAGAAATTAAGTCCTTATGTACTGGCTCATACAAGCCTTGAGAGATGCCTGGTTACCACCAGCCAAAGCCCCCATGAAGCCAGGTGCTGGAAGACAGCAGAGGAAGGACAGGCATCCCTGGGAAAGTTGGGCATGGGAGAGGTAGTGTTGGATGCTCTGCTCATTCCCCATAGGACAGTACTTCCAGAGTTTGAAATTCCAAAATGGTTTATTCATAGAGGGACATGGAGGCTGAAACTGGGTTTTAGAGGCTTTGCTGAGTCCCATTATGGGTTGAGACCCTTCTAAAGGAGGAGAGGTCCTGACAGATCTGAATGCTTTAGGAAAACATGTAAATTGGGTTTGTGAGTTTCTCAAGTAATCAAGAAGAGGGCCAAGCTGACAAAGCATCTGTTTGTGTCACTTGAGGACAAGTATGGCAAGGTTGAGTCCATCAGAGTTTCTTGAGGAAAATCTTAAGGAAGTCCAGTGCTGTGTTGAGTGAGTTTGGGGAAGGCTTAAAACTTGAGCAGGAGTTCTGGGAAAACATAAAAACCAAATGATACAAATGACGAGGACTCAGCATGTCCCCTGTTGGGCAGTTATCCCCCAGAGTACAGGGTATTATTTTCTTCCCTTAATGAAAGTATCCTGGGAGAGAGGGATGCAGATCATCCACAGAGCCCTTGGAGCCAGGTTGTTCAGGAGCCAAAGATGTGGCCAAAGGAAAGTCAAGTCTACAGAGCTGGTCAGGGACCTAGCTCCACACCAAAATTTGGGCTTGCCCTCCCAACGACTGAGCCATGGGGAACAATGCAGGCTAGCTAGGCCAAAGACTCAATAGATATTGACAAAACTGAAAGAAAAAAAATGAACTTTTCTATTATTATTATTATTATTATTATTATTATTATTATTATTATTATTATTTTGGAGCGGAGGACCGAACCCAGGGCCTTGCGCTTGCTAGGCAAGTGCTCTACCACAAACTCTTATTATTTTTACTCATTCAAAATTTGTATCTTGCTTTCCAAAATATGTCTTCAGTGATAGTCCAAAGTAATTTAATCACCTTTGAAGATCTTACATTTTTAGAAACTATTTAGCACTAGAAATATGCTTGATACGATTTCAGAGTTTCAGTAAATAGTGACTATAGGAAACTATTAACAAAAATAACTATCCAAGACAGGTCACCTCTTGAGAGGAATATCAAGGATTTTGGAGTAGGATGTTAAAGGATGTTGAGGGCCTTAAATTCACTACTTTTATGTTGCTATAATAAAACACCATGACGAAGATAACTTGTAGAAGGAAGGATTTCTTTGGCACTTATGATTGTAGAGGGTAGGGTCCAGAAACGGTAGGGACGCCATGATAGCAGGCAGTTTACAAGGCAGCTGGACCTGGAATCTGAGAGCTAAGGGACTGAATGGCAAACCGCAAGCAGGAAGCAGGGAACTGACAGGGAATGGTGGGACTCTTTGAACTTTCAAAGCCCGCCCCCTATGATGTACTTCCTCCAGCAAGACCACACCTCCTACACCTCCCAAACAATTGGTGGCAATTGGAGACCAAGGGTTCAAATGTCAGAGCCTCTGAGGTACAGCCTCCAACCAGGGAGAAGTCATGTGTTTAGTGGAGAACAGGTTTGATTTATACTGTAACATGTCCATAGACTTCTCCTTGTAGATCTGAGGAAATGGACACCATGTTGCTGTGCTAAATGTGTGGAGGCTTTTTATGCTGCTTCTAATGCCTCGTGACAGCTCTCCTCAAGTTTCAGGCTACTCCTCACAGTGTCCAAGCTGGCCACTTTCAATTCTAGCAGCATTTTTGCTCTTTATTTTTGTGTGTTTGATAAACCTCTATGTGCATCCCTCTTTCGATATTTATTTTATGACTTCCCACTCATGCCATACTGTTCTACAGAGTTAGGAAAGAGTGCCAAGAGTGTACTTGTGACAGTCCTTCTCTTTTACTGACTAGCAGCTGCTTGATGTGCAGGAGGCCTTCATGCATCCCATCCCACAGTGCTACCTTCCATTGCTATAATCCTAGGCAAGATACTCAAGCTTTCTACTGCTTCTGCAGTGACAACAAAGTTAGCTTTCCTCACAGGTTGAGAATGAAACAGTTAAGATACAAAAAGCTAGTAAGCTGGACTCAGTAGGGGTAACAAGTAGATACTAGCTGGTATTTTATTTTTAGGTGAGCAAACTGTCTAATACAATTGCAGTAGTCGGCCACAGTTGGCACTGATTCTAAGCAATGGATTTGCTGGAACTCGTGCTGTTCTGATGTACATGTTCCTCTTCTGTCTACGATTTGTTGCTTCCACACTGATGGTGAGTCTAAGTGTCATTTCACAGTACTCCAGTCAGCTCTGCTTCCAACAGAAGTACAGAAAATGACACCTTTTTTTTCCACATCAAACATGTTGGCTTTCTTAATTTGGTGCTGTTTTATAAGCCAGTCTCTGTTTAAATTGCACATTGTCTGTGACTGGAAATTATAGTGGGGTATTTGGTTTAGAATCTGTTGGTGGGTCTTTGACAGTTTCTCTGGAAGTATCTGGTGTGTGACTTCATTCTACTTTAGATTCATTGTGTATCTGTCCTTTGTGCTGTCTGGCACATCCATGAGCAGAAATGTGACATTATTCTAACAGTCACCCTAAATTGTGTGTGTGTGCATATGTGTCAAGGAGTGTATGTTGTATATGCACATCCAAGGCCAAAGGAGAATGTTGTGTATCTTGCTTTATCCCCTTCAGTCTTATTCCTTTGACATAGGGTCTCTCAACTAATCTCGAGCTAGGCTGGTAGACATTGATCCTCCTGTCTCCACCTATAACAGCACTAAGATTATATGACAACCTAGCGTTTTATATAGGTGCTGGGAATCAAATTCCGGCCCTTGTGCTGTACAATAAGCACTCTTGGGGGCTGGAGAGATGGCTTAGCAGTTAAGAACACTGACTGCTCTTCCAGAGGTCCTGAGTTCAATTCCTAGCACCCACATGGTGGCTCACAACCATCTGTAATGAGATCTGGCACCCTCTTCTATATACATAATAAATAAATAAATCTTTCAAAAACAAACAAACAAACAATAAGCACTCTTATACTTAAGGACATCTCTCCAGCCCCAAGCCTGCTATTTTTAAGAGAAGCATAGTTAATATTTAATTGCCAAGCATGTTTGAGTATAGAATTTAATAAAACAAAGCACACTTACTTCACTTTTCTCATGATGCCGAGAACAGTTTGAATGGGATCCTAGGAATCCTTGTGCAGTATTTCAGAGAGGAAAGCCAACCCAGTGTGTTAGGAAATCTGTCCCTTGTAGGTATTTCCATTGCAGCAAGGTTAGTGAGTACAGCATTGATGTCTATTTGTGTTGAGTCAACTCATTCAGACTTAATTTTGGAACAGAACACTGATCAGGAAATCAATAGGTATTGCCACATACCATGTGAGATGCACAAAGAAACAAACAGCACCAAGCTGTCAGATGAAGAAAACATGTTTGAAATCCCAAAATGTCCACTGTGTTAGACTTTTCAGGGATCATTAATACACTTCTTGTCTTGGGCAAATGAACTAAAAGCACATGGAATTCAATCTATCTAAAGCTGAGCATGTAAACTCCGTAGGGGGACTGAGCACAGTGAAGTCTCGGCAGGCGGTCAGGTCACTAGCTCTGCAAAGCCTTCCTGGCCTTACACCCTTCAACCATGGCTTGCCTACTTGACAAGTTCCTGGCAGGTCTCTGATTTTAAACATGTTACAAACACTACCTCAAACTCTATTTCTCACCCACAAAATGGGGATATTGGAATTAACAACCTTCAAAGCCCATTTGATTTCTAATTGTCTAGAAATTTGCCAGGTGTAAAAATTCCCTTTTGATGTAGCCATATAGTTTGTTACAGAGCAAATAAGTATATTTGAAAGTGGAAAAATTAAAAAGCAGTAATTCTTATAAAAATAATTCTACAATTCCTTCTAACACCAATTGCCACATCATGAGTTTTCTCTTAGTACAGTGGTTCTCAACCTGTGAGTTGTGACCCCATTGGGGGTTGAATAATCCTTTCATAGGGGGTTGCATGAAACCATCAGAAAACACAGATATTTACATTATGTTTCATCACAGTAGCAAAACTATAGTTATGAAGTAACGATGAAATAATGTTATGGTTGGGGGTCACCACAAATGAGGAACTACATACATTAAAGGGTGGCACCATTAAGAAGGCAGAGAACCACTGTGTTTGGAGCTAGGCTTTGATAATTACATCTTCCATCTCTCCAGATCACCTATCTTCTGACCCCTCATGTCCATCATGGGGTTATGCTCTAAAAGAGAGATGAGTCTTCAGATGCATATTTGTAGAGAGGACGGAGAAAGGAAGGAATTATCTACCCGTGAGGATGATGCTGAGCTTTGCAATCAAGATACTTCCCTGTGGAGTGAGTGGCTTGCTGTTGAGCTACCCCAGAGAGAAAACCTCTGCAATCATCTAGCAGACACACTGGCTAGTTTCTGCAAATACTGCATGACTTAAGTGAAAAGAAGCATGAGGAGTTAGGCAGGAATTGGGTCAAGAAGGGTCACACAGAACTGCAGCCATGAATAGAATCAAGTCTGTGCTACACATAACTGCGTCTATATGCAATTTGAGCATTTTGAGGGAAGAAAGGCATTGAGGCCTGTTAAACCGACACTATTAAACAGGAGGTTAAATGTGAATGGGAAGATGCTGTGTGGAAATAGTGTCTGCACTATACAGTCTCAGCAGCTGCTTCCTAAAGCCTCAAGTCTCTTGGAGTGTCTCTCTAGGTTCCCTGGGCCGTCGGTTGCAAGGACAGGTAACATATAATGGTTGTTTCTTCACAAACCGGGTCATAGATGGGTACACTTCTGGGTAGCCACTTCAAGAGTCTAGATGCAAATGCTGATCTCACTCCTGGGCTGTCCCTCTTGGAGTTGAGCACAGCACCTGAACTTGGATCTGTGTTCCACTAAAGACTGTCTCTGATCAGATTTGTGAGGGGCTCTGAGGCAAAGCTTCTTCCTTGTACTCTAGAGGAAACCTCACAGGCAAGCTCAGTGTAGAGCAGTGGTCTCAACCTTCCTAATGGTGCAATTTTTTAATACCGTTCCTCATGCTGCATTGACCCCCCAACTGTAAAATTATTTTCATTGCTTCTCCAAAACTCTAATGTTGCTACCGTTATGAATTGTATTGTAAATATTTGATACGCAGGATATCTGGCATGTGACCGTGTGAAAGAACAACTTATGTATAGGCTTGTGACACTTGCTCTGAGTTTCCCAAGAGTGTGGCACTCTGAGGGCTTGGGGCCACCAAGCAGTCAACTCAGTGGGCGTCTGTAAAATCCCATCTTTTTTTTAGAACAACAAACCACCCTGACACAAACCAACTCGGGGGAGAAAACGTTTTAGTTCCCCATCACAAATTACAGTCCTTCATAGCAGGGAAATCAAGGTGGCAGGCACTTAAGACAGCCAATCACATGGCACCCACAGTCAGGAGCAGAGAGAAATGAATGCACTCATGCCTGGTGGTCAGCTAGTTTATCCTCTTCCTATACAGTCCCGGGCCTCAAAACCGGGAATGCTGCTACTGCATTCAGGCTGGGTCTTCCTCCATGAAGACAATCAGGGCAACTCTCCACAGACATGTTCGCAGACAAACTCAATGGCAGCAGCCCCTTGGTTGAGATCCATTCCCCAGATCAAGCTGACAATTCGACCTCACCATCACAGCTTCTCGCTGCTGCTCCAGTCCAGTTCTGACGTCTCCCTCTGCCTATCATCTTCCATGTCCCCACTTCCTTTTTCTCTTTAAAATGCTTGCTGCCAGAGGACAGTGTGGTTTTCTGAGACTCTCTGCTTAAAGTATGGCTCTATTCCCTCTCACTGAGATCGGAGGAGCCACACACTGACAAATCCCTCTAAGACAGAATCTAGATTCTTCTTGTTCTTCTTTTTCAAAGTGTCCTATTTCATTTTGCTCTTAGACTGGAGTTTGAGCTGTCACCCACATCTTCTGATGCTGTTCTCCAGATCCCCAGTTTCTTCCCTGGGGATATAGCATCCTGTGAGCATGTGCGTCATCTGCCATCTTTGAGCTTTCCAGACAGTGTCTTTTCAACAGTCACGTACCTGACGGCCCATGAGAATATTCAGTCCTATGAGGTGATGATGGGGAAGACAATCTAAAGCTCTCACGACCTCTCACCATTTCCCTAGTTCTAGTGACTAGACATACCCAGGAAGTCAGCCCATTACTGAGGCAGCAATTTTGCAATGAATTGACTCTTGAATATAAACATGCTTGAAGTTTTTTCAATAATCTGATGGATTAAAACTCCCTGGAAACACTTACTTCCAGCTCTTTTCTAAGGACATAGTCTTTGCTTGCAAAAGCATCACCAGTGTCTTTTTGTGTGGAATTTATTCCTTATACAGTTTCAAAGTCCTAGTACGTATCTACTTGCTGTTGAAGACATACTCCAAAAAGTAGAAAATAAATGTTAGAAGTGGTATATTTTAGTTGTGTAGATATGGACCATGTTCATAAAAAAAAAAAAATACTATCAGTGTGTAAATAGTATGTCTGAAACTTTGAATGGACAGATTCAAGAAACAGTGTGATATAGAAGGAACAGTGAAATGATAAACAAAATACCAGACCCACATTTCTATTAATTCCATGAACTTGGACAAATGACTTCCCTTTAGGAGTCAGTAGGATAAAGCATAGAAGTACTTCCTAGCTCTTAAGTAAGAAATGAATCAGTGTATCTCAGAAAGTGAGAGCCCTGGAGTGTTTGACTCAAGTATCAGCAATTAATGTCTGATTTGTGAAATTTTAAGAAAGTGTCCCTTCTGGATGACCTGCTACAAGCCACATGTGACTGTGACGGCTGGCAATGGCCAAGAACCTCAAGTTCAGCCCTGTGGCCTCACAGCATGGGCCTGATGCAAACATGGCTACTAAGCTTTGCCTTAGTGGGATCCCTGCTGGGAAAACCACAGGCATCCTCAAATATCCTGCTTTAATTCGGTGTTGACAGTGTTCCACAGTGTGAGAGGAAAAATCTCATTCATTGGCCTCATAAATGAGGAACCTTTCCCAGGGAGCTGAATCCTCAAGCTAGAAGACAAAACTTGGCATCTTATTTGTGAGCCCCACCCCCACACACACCTCCTTTGGCAGGAAGTGTAGGAAAAGACTAAAGCAGGAAGTTGCCCGGCAACAAGACCATGAAACTCACTAAGGAACAAAGCATCCTCCCTGGGCACCCATAGGCTCTCTTCTTATTTTCTGAGATTATTTAACCCCACTGCCAATCTCAATGCACAATATGTGTGCATAAATATTTCGTGGCTTTGAAATCGCCACCCTAGCATCACATAGGTGCTATACATGGGCATGAAGTGTATAAATATTCATATCAGTCAAGATGCTGTCATCCCAAAGACAGGGTGGGCTCTCCCAAATTAAAATATAAAGAGATAGGCTGCTCCTCTCTTCTCTTTGTCTTTGGCTTCATGCTGAAATCAATGCTGGGGATAAAGAAGCGGTCCCTGAAATTCATACAAGGTTCAGGTGTAAGAAATTAAAACTAAAGACCGGTTCAACCCTGACAGTTTAATTTACTTCTCTTAAGATCCTTAATACCAAACTTATCAGCTCTCTCTGTTAAGCATTAACTTGTTAAATGAGTCTTAATTATACATAAGCAGATGGAGATTTGAATTAAAATTACCTTACACTCGAGTGGCTTTAGTTCATTATAACATATCTTCCTCTTAATCATTTAGGCAGTCTCATCATCTTTCATATAGAAAGTTATTAAAATATTCCAATTTCCATATTTCTTCAGATAGAGCCACTATTAAATGGCAAGCAATGCACATTAGTAAGTGACTTATGCCATTGGAGAGTCGGTGAATTATTCATGTCAGGAACAATTTTGGTACTTTTCTGTCATCTGTAGCATTTTCTTTTAAATACTTTATATTTACTTGCTCATGGAACCTCACCTTATTTACTAAGTTCCAATTTTAATTCCATATCATTCCTAGAAGTTTGGGGACAGAACCTTACTGAAGATCCTCTGCCCTTCTGCTCAGGAGTGTCCCAAGAGCTAGCGTTTCAGAGATAAAAGCCAACCACTTCTCTCAATCACCTTCCAAAAGGCTGTGAGAGACACTGGAAAGTGTTGAGAACACACAGCACTTAAAACCAGCTCTGGTATTGCCACATTCTGAGGCATAATTCAGTAGCAAGTTTATCTTGGCAACGAATATTCCTTAGCCTAACAGATGAACCCAAGATTTGCTCTTCTCCATAGCCATTAAGACCACACACGAAGTTATTACACCTGTATACTGTCACACCAACAAGTAAATCTGGCACCTAACAGGTTAACCTGACCAACGCTGTGGCATCTTAGTATTCCTGAAAGTAACAAAGTTACAGCTATTCTCACAGGTACTCCCTTGAGAAAACTCCAAAGCCCTACCCTGCCATGCCTTCCTTTAGAAGCAACACCCCCTCGGGCTGTTATTTTATCCAAGTAGTCAATCAGTATCCAATAATGTTCTGTTCCAACGGGCGTCACTGAATTTACAGGCAGCAAGGACAGTGGCAATGGAATCAAACTAGACAGCTGACAAGACAGGAAGGTCCTGCGTCTGGGCTGAGTCATCAGGATGAGAGTTCAGTCTTGTCAAGCACTGGCATATTTTATTTATAAAACACCATTGAGTACCGTCCTTTATGTTGGACAAAACTCAATATTCAGTAGGTCTCTTTCCAAACTGCTTAGCCCGAGTGAGTGACGACAGATGATTGCTCCAGTAAGTACACTCACAGTTTGAAAAGTAGGGGAAACAGGGCATGTGTCTCAGAGGGAGTTGTGAGAGTCTCAAACAGGATCCCATTAGCTCTGCAGGGGAGAGCAGGGATTCTGAGAGGATCTCTCAGGACAAGGATGCTTTTCTCCAGCTAGCAAGCAAGACATGGCTAATCTTAATTAAAGCATATTCACAGTAGGACATCACAGCCAGCTAATTTGTGTTTCCATAAAATTGCATAGCTAAAAGAGAAATAACATTCAGACCTAGAAAATACATGGTAATTTAAGATGGAAACACTAATACCATTTTTTTTCTTGGACAGAGAACTGTCATCCAGTCATGTGTGCATGTGTGTATGTGCATACTTATGTGCATGTATGTGTGTGTGTGTGTGTGTGTGTGTGTGTGTGTGTGCTCATGCGCGTGCATTTGCTGATACCCAATGAAAGGAAAGAGTCCTTTTATTTTCCATTTCCATTTGTATAATCTACCTACTGTCTCATACTACTGCATTACTTGTGAAATAAATACATAAATATAACGTACTCTCAAGAGCAGTTTAAATTTAAATAATTTTAGGAACTTTGGGAAATCATCTAGAAATCATCCTGGAAGGCTGGTAGATTTTAATGTGGTCACTTTCCTAGTGTACACCATTTGGGTATCCTCTAGCCAGCTCATGCTCCTGACTCTCACTAATTAAGTTTTCTGCTTGCTGTCATTGAAAGCTTCAGTCAGGTGTAATTAAAACTGAGCCGGTGACAGCCATGGCATTTGTCAGAATCATCCAGCGGTTCAAATACCAGTTCTGACAGAAATGTCAAACTGATAGCACTCCCATCTTCCCAGTGTGTGCTGGGGGAAACACGAGGACTTTTATTATAAATGCTTGCCTGATAACCTTTCTGAATCCCACAACACCAAATGCCTCACACAAAAATTTTATTATCCTGGAAAATAAGTCAGCTCAGAGCTGTTCCTGTGCCATGTGGTAAAGCTCAGCCTAATGCTTTGCTCTTCTCTACTGGTAGGTCTTTCGGGTAATTTTGAAGTAAACGGGGGGGGGGGGGGGGGAAACAAGTCACATAGAAAGAAATATTCTAGTTAAAAAGACATTCAAGGAAATTTCTCTCTTAGTTGAAAGTGTTTCCAATAAATTCCAAGATTTGTTGTTAAGTGTATACTTTGTCTTCTGCTTTAGGAACAAAAGATGGCCAAAAAAAAAAAAAAAAGTAGAAAAAGAACATTCTGGAAAGGGGAAAACTACAGATGCTCATGAAAAGAGGAAAACTCAAGTTTTGGAATCTCCAACTAGCACTGTAACACCATAGCACACAGCCCCTGGTGAGCTAAAATGTTCCTCAGCCTCTGAAGATCTGATGATGGTTTCAAGTGTGAAGAAATGAGTACTGCATATGTCTAAGAAGAGAGTGTCTCACTTATCCCACAAAAGCTGTCATGGGATATTAGAATGGGAAGATCATTTATTATTTATTTTAAAGAAAAATGAGCAATGGGTGTTTGTGCCTTTTTCTTTATATCTGAGTACATGGTGGGCTTTAAATAAAAACACAGTGCTTTCATGAATCGTGATGTTAGAATGGCAGGATAATTTATTATTCATTTTAATGAAAAATGAGAAATGAGTAAATAAGTATTTGTTCCCTTCATTTCTTTGTATTTGAGTACATGATGGAAATTAAAAACAAAGTGCTTTCATCAGTCTTTGGCACAGAGAAAAGGTAACATGTCCACACGCCAACAAAGCAGCTATGAAGTAAACAATCAGGTTCAAACACACTTGAGGGGTTGAATCGGAAAGATGTGATGCTGTACACAGAAAGTGTCCCAGCTGCACATTTCTATCCACTTCATAGCATCGTTTCTAATTATATCTTGAAAGAAAGGGCTGTGTTCGGTGAAGACTTTGAAATACTTACCTCTGTACGTTCATGTAAAACGTGTTTCTGAGAAGTGGGAAGAGGAGAGCATAGAAAGCCTCAAGGACACAGAACTATGATCCAGAGAAATCAAATAGGCTTTTGTGTTGAACAGTGAGGAAGAAAAATGAGTATGGAAAACAGGAATTGTTTTAGAACATGGCTCAATCAGTCTTTGGCGAGTAGACAATGAGGCCCTAGATCATACAGGGAAAGAAACAGGAGATGAGTAGGGCTCTCTGTGTAAGATGTAAACAGAATGCAGGGAGCATATACACACATACAGAAGCAGGAGGTGCTGCCCACAGAGGACAGTATGACTTCTCAGTGCCAACATTCAAGTAGTTTTTGGAGTTTGTATTGCTACGCCTTAAATTACCCAGTCAACCCAGAACTGAGCAAGGTCTGTCCCACAGGCTGACAGGAAAGACAACAGAGGGTGGCATCCAGCTTTGTTCAAAAAAGAGGAGCACCCTCAGGAGATGAAAATTCGAGCTCAAGATTTCTGCCAAACAGATCGGGCCTAGAAATGTGTGAGGAGAGCAGGATTTCTTCAAACGGAGGACAAGCACAGAAAAGCGTTGGGAGGCGTCAGATTCGGTGAATGTTTAAGTGGTGCTCTAAGTGTTTAGTTAGTGAATGGAGTCATTTTGTGATGGTTTTATAACTTACTAGTCTTTCATTTAACAGCTCCACAACCAGAATTGCTGTGCATTAGTGTCTCTCAAATTTTTCTTCAAGAAAGATTAGTTCTTCATAATAACACATTTATTTTTCTTTCATTTGTTGTTTTGTTTGTTTGGCTGGCTGGTCGGTTGGTTTTTGTTTTGTTTTGTTTTGGTTGTGTGTGTGTGTGTGTGTGTGTGTGTGTGTGTGTGTGTGTGTGTGTTTTGCTTTGATCAAGTTCGAGAACAAGATTTCAATTCCTTTTCAAACTTCATTCCTGGGCACTAAGATAACCAAACAATCTTCCAGAAAAGCCTTAGGTATGCTAATTTCTCAAAGATGGAGGGTTTTTTTAAAAAGAAATTTTCTATTCACTTTACATACCAACCACAGATTCCCCCCTCATCCCTCCCCCGCCAGCCACCCACTATCCCCTCCTTCAAAAAGGTATGGCCTCCCATGGGGAGTCAGCAAAGCCCGAAGCCCAGGCACACATTCAGATGAGGCAGGTCCAAGCACCTCCCCCTGCATCAAGGTTGCACAGGTGTTGCACCATAGGCAATGAGATCCAAAAAGCCAGTTCATGCAGCTGGGATAGGTCCTAATCCCACTGCCAAGGGCCCCTCATAGCCTTCATCCAGAAACTGATGGAAAAAGTTGGGTTTTGTTTAACAGTGTTACCTGAATATATTTGACTGTGGACCCTTGTTTGCATTAGACATCTGAAAGGCTCACACATACTCGCTGAAAAATGCTGTTCAGTATTGGCCATCCGATGAAAAAGTAAAGCCTCTGGGTGCCTTAGAGAATGATCTGAGAGCTTTAAACCTGCCCCTCAAGAGGCATCCTAACACATACAAAAGTACACACAGTTTGATATAGTAGAGAATGAGAGAACCTGAAATTTAAAGGGCTTTTAAAATATTTGGAGGATATTTAGCATAAATATAGCCATCTATTCTACTGATGAGCACACGAGTTGTTTCTTGGTTTCATTAAGAATGATGCTGTTGCTGGGTGGTGGTGGCACACACCTTTAATCTCAGCACTCAGGAGGCAGGGCCAGGCAGATCTCTGTGAGTTTGAGGCCAGCCTGGTCTACAGAATGAGATCCATGACAGGCACCAAAACTACACAGAGAAATCCTGTCTCTAAAAACAAACAAACAAAAAAAAAAAAAAAAAAAAAAAAAAGATGATGATATTACAGACATACTTATACACAAATGTAGTTAGAGTTTTCCTGCCTGGCCCAGTCATGACAAATCTCTCTTACCCGCCAGTCCCACAGTCGCTCAGACCTAACCAAGTAAACACACAGAAACTTATATTGCTTACAAACTGTATGGCCGTGGCAGGCTTCTTGTTATCTACTTCTTCTATCTTAAATTAACCCATTTCTGTTAGTCTATACTTTGCCGCACAGCTTGTGGCTTACCAGTGTCTTTACATGTTGCTTCTCATGGCTGGCGGTGTCTCCCTCAGCCTTCCTATTCCCAGAATTCTCTTCTCTCTTGTCCTGCCTATACTTCCTGCCTGGCCACTGGCCAATTAAAATTTAATTTACACAGAGTGATATCCACAGCACACAAAGATATACATATCTGCTAGAAGAAAAATCACTGCATCATAGAGTTCAACTTTAGTAAAGTGTACCAAATACTACTGGGGATGAACCAATGTATATGCTCACGATCTGTATAAATGTTTCATTATTCTGTCCTTACAAACATCTTTAGTACATTTCACACCCTAAAGCAGATGTAACTCATATACTGGTTCATGTGAAGCACATAATTTAAGGGCCTACAGCATAGACAAAGGGTTTGTAGCTGTCACAGTCAGGGGTGTTTTCACCTCTACAGAAGAATCATTCCAATTCTCTCTTATCCTCTCAACGCCAGGCAGCAGCTTGTGTGCTTTCTCTGTGGATCTGCATGTTCTGTACGTTTCCTGTAAGAGGGATTGTATGCTGTGCGGTCTTTGGGGTCAGTTTCTTTCACTGAGCAGAAATTCACTCCAGAGTCATCCATTAGAGCCTGTGTCCACCACTCAGTCATTACATTAGATGGTTATACGCCACATTTTATTCATCTGTTCACCACTGGATGGGCTTGGGTGGTGTCCAGCCTGGGGCTACTGAGAACAGCACTGTTATGAGAATAGTGTTCACGTTTTATGTAGATGATGTTTATTTCCCCTCGAGTATAGACACAAGAATAAATGAGATGGTCACCCAACCCCAGTCCTTTAAGGGGTTGCTGCTGCTCATTTCTATAGTAGTTTCATCATTTTAAATTCCCAAAGCAGAGTAGGAAGGTTCCTTCCTTCACATTTAGATTTTACTCTGCCCTTGGATACAGGGGGGCATGACATGGCTTCTCATTAAAGTTTTGCTTTGCATTTCTACAACTGTAAGGGATGCTAAGTGACTTTTCATGTTTATATTGGTTATGTGTGTGGTATGATATATCAGTTCCTGTATATGTGTGTGTCATGAGGGTGCATGTGTGGTGTATGTGTGCATGTGGTATGTGGTGTGTGTGCGCATGTGTATGAGGTGCTTGGTATGTCATGCATGTGTGTGTGGTGTATGTGTATATGTGATGTGTGTATTGTATATTATGATCCTTTGACAACTTTTAAGTTATATGAAATTTACTATTAGGTTGTAAGATTATCACAAATATTTTGGATAGATGGTCTTACCAGATGTATGACTGTATGACTTGCAAAATAATTTTTTATTCCCACTACTTCAGATTTTTGATGGTACCCTCTGACACACAAAATTACTTAAATTTTATTTATGCTTATTTTTCTTCCTGTTATTTGTACCTTCCATGTCATATCTAATAAACCATTTTTGAATCCATAATCATGCAAACTTATGCTTTTTTCCTCTAAGTTTAATTCTTTGAAATGTTTGAAACTTACTTCTTGGTCCAAAATTCAATCTGGCCTGGAGATTCTCCTCTGTGCATCTGCAGACAAATGTTGGCTTACCAGTTTTTATGTATGTGAATTAAGTCACACTTGTTAAACATGTGACTCAAAGTTAATACATAGTATTAGTAACCATTTTGGTTTTTTCTACGTTATTTTTTAAAGTTTGTTAAAAATACCCTCCCTGTTATCTTGTTTACTATTTGTACTTTTGTTTCTGCCTCTTTTTGTCTCATAAATTTTAACGTTAAGTTTGGGTGGAAAGACACTTTCACAACAGTCTTTTGAGGGGTGGGTATTTTTACTTTCCTTAAACTTCATCCTGCTTGGTATTATTGAGCTGCGTTCTTCCCGGATGAGAGTGTATGCACAGTCAAGATGGGCCTTTTCCCCGCCTTTTTCTCTCATTTGTTGGTATGTTACACCAATTAGCATTCAGATCATGTTTTTGGTTTTGCCCAATCCACTCTCTCTTATCCAGCTTATATTTGAGTCTTATTCTTAAATGTGCTTGAACTTATATCTTTGGTTGTGAGCCTAGGCTTTAATGGCTGAGCCATCTCTCCAGCCCAAAAGTTTGTTGTTGGTGGTGGTTTTTTTTTTAAATTATGTATACAGTATTCTGCCTACATGTGTCCCTGCAGGCCAGAAGAGGGCACCAGATCTCATTACAGGTGGTTGTGAGCCACCATGTGGTTGCTGGGAATTGAACTCAGGACCTTTGGAAGGGCAGTTGGTGCTCTTAACCACTGAGACATCTATTCTGCCTTTGCTGGGCAGTGGTGGCACACGCCTTTAATCCCAGAACTCGGGAGGCAGAGGCAGGCAGATCTTTGTGAGTTCAAGGCCAGCCTGGTCTACAGAGCAAGATCTACAGAGTGAGATCCAGGAAAGGTACAAAGCTACATAGAGAAACCCTATCTCGAACCCCCCACACACAAAAAAAGAAAAGAAGATACCTGAACTTAAAATAAGAAATACAATGGGTTTAAGTGTGTTGCACATATAGGCTACAACACAATGGTGAGAAATTTAATCACCCCTCTTATCAATAAAGAGTTTAGACAAAAAATTAAGGAACATCACAGTTCATCATGTTGTAGACATGCAGCTCTATAAAACACATCATTGAACAGCTTTGAAATACACATTTTTTCACTAATACACAGAACTTTCTTCAAAATGGATCATATATAATGCTACTGAACAAGTCATAAAATGGTTTTAAAATTAAAATCATACCCTGTATCTTTTTTATCACAATGAATAAAGTTAAAAATCAATTTCAAGAAACTCTAAGAAATTATACAGACACATGGATGCCAAACAACATGGGCTTTTAAAAGATTTATTTTTATTTTTTTTATTTATATGTTGGGTGCCAAAAGAGGGTGTCACCATAGTATTCTGCCTAAACAACAGCCCACAGCAATGAGACAAAGCTACCATGGAATGAAAACATGGCTCAAAATCTCACCTTCTTTCAATTGATTACACAAGATATTTTATCAAAGCATATGTATCATAAAGATCACAAAAGAACAAATTGGCTTTACTTCAGGAACAAAAGGAGGACTCATCACATGCAACTCAATAACATAACAAAATGAATGAAGGATAGAAATTCTATGGTCATTTGAATAGACATCTGTAAAAATTCAACATGCCTTACAGAAGTAAGAAAAGTAAAAAGCTCATAGGCAAAAGGTAGACAGGGTAATTTAAGAAAAGCTAGCTAGAAATAAGCCCAGCTAAGGCCGGGCATTTATAAGAAAGAATAAGCCTCTCTGTATTTATATGGGAGCTGGGTGGCAGGCCTCCCTAAAGAGTAAAGAGCCAATGAGTAAAGAGTAAAATAAACAAACAAAGCAGGGCTGGAGAGATGGCTCAGTGGTTAATAGCACTGGCTGTTCTTCCAGAGGACCTGGGTTCAATTCCCAGCACCCACATGGCAGTTTACAACTGCCTGTAACTCTACCTCCCAGGGATCCAGCATTGACTGACATACATGCAAGCAAAATATCCACGCACATAAAATAAACAAATCATTAAAAAAAAAAAAACTACACAAAACACAAAAGAAATTCAGCATGAGAAAAAGCCTAAGTGACTCAATTTTAAAAGGACAAATCATCTGAGGAAGACCTTTCTGAGAAGAGAAAATACAAACACTCTTAGCCATCAGGGAAACGCAAGTGCATCCACAAATCAGGTACATCTCATCCCAGTTAGAGATGCTGGCAAGTATGTACACTGTTGAGACTGTAAATTAGCATGGCCACTGTGGAGGACAGAAAGGAGATTTCAATCAAAAGAACTAACTAAAAACAGCAGTACCAGATGATCTAGCTACCTGACTCCTCTGTGGACAGACCCTAGGAAATGAAGTCAGCATAGAGAAGCAGCACCTATGTACCTGTGTTTACTACTGCACTATGCACCATACCTGAGATATGTAATTAGCCTGTGTCCAACAGATGAGTGCACAGCATGAAGACACACACAGATGGAGTAGTATTGTCAAAACTCAAATAGAAATTCTGTCACTTGAAGCAAAGTGAATGGAACTAGGGAATAGCGCATTAACTGAAATAATGTGGACACAGAGACAAGCATCCCCTGCTCTTGTGCATAATCTGAACTAAAAAGTAGGTACGGGGAAGTGTGCTGAGATGGGGCCAAGAGTGTATGAACATGCTGCACTGCATTTACTAGCATGTATAGTAGTGTAGATTGACAAAGTAAAATTAAGTTATACAATGTATAAGTGTACTGAAATACAACCCATTAATATACATAAATTGTATGTTTTTATGTACCTGCTAAAAAAGATTAAATCAAGAAATTTAATCTCCAAAAAATGATGTGTCAAAACTTTAATTTTAGACTTTGAAAAGCACAGGGACAAATAGCCAAACTAATGGAAACACATGAATTATGAACCAAAAGCTGTGGAGCCCCCAACTGGATCAGGCCCTCTAGATAAGTGAGACAACTGAATATCTTGAACTGTTTGGGAGGCACCCAGGCAGTGGGACCCGGATCTGTCCTTAGTGCATGAGCTGGCTGTTTGGAACCTTGGGCTTACACAGAGACACTTTGCTCAGCCTGGAAGGAGGGCACTGGAGCTGCCTGTACTGAATCCACCAGGTTGAAATGAATCCCCAGGGGAGTCTTGGCCCTGGAGAAGATGGGAATGGAGGGGAGGGGCTGGGGGGGAAGGTGGGGGCAGGGGCTGGAGGGGGGAGGACAGGGGAACCCATGGCTGATGTGTAAAATTAAAACACAAATATAATAATAAAAAAAGACAAAAGATAAAAAATAAATTTCTTATAAATTTTCTAAAGAGATTTACAAATTATTTTCCAAATGTATATGTAATAATACAGTTCTGCAAACACAGAAACTAAAGGGAGGTGGTCCATTTGCCAGTAGGTTTATATCAGAGAACATGAGTCAAAGAAAAACTTATCTCAAAGCTGGTCTTGTTTATATGCAGGTTCCGTTATGTACATATATGCACACACACACACACACACACACACACACACACACACACACACACAAATGGCAGTTAATTTACATTAGCTGTGCACATTTAGATTAGCTGGGGGCCTTCACATTCAAATAACCTGGGTTGTTCTTAATCTTGGTCAAAAAAGTTTCTGTTTTGCAACAGGCAACAGTAAATGCAGAGACTCATAATTTATCAGAGAAAGTATGAGATTGTGAGCCAGGTATGGTGGTGTATACCTTAAATCACAACACTCAGGAGTAGAAGCCAGAGAATCTCTGTAAGTTGGAGGCCAGTCTAGTCTACATAGTGAGTACCAGGCTAGCCAGGGCTACAAAGTGAGACATTGTCTTAAACCAAAACTAACAAAAGTAATGAATGTGAGTTCTCAGTCCTGACATCTTTATCAACCTGCCCACACCCTAACCCAATAAGGTCTCAGGGAACTTCACAAAAGAGGAGACAGAAAGATTGCAAGAATTTGAGGTTGGACAGAAGTGCTGTCTTCTGATTGACATGGCTGTTGCACTTGGACTCACAGGAGCCATGGTTACCACCAGAAGACAAAGCCAGCATGGATGGGCTTAGCTGCTTTGCAGGCCCTACCTCTTACTGCAGGAGGTACTGGTAGTCACTCACTGAGAGGGAGAATCACTCTTTGAGGATGTGACCACTAACAAGTTTTCCATGCTTCAGTGGATGACCCCACACAATGTACATATGGACAGCACTCATTGGACTTAGTGAGTTAAAAAAATAAAGATATGAATTAGGGAGACAGATATGTTGAGGGGATGTCTGGGGGCGAGTTGGAGGTGTAAATGGTGTGATATGATCACATTTTTGTCTTGTACATGTATAAAATCTCAAAAACTTTAAAACATATTATTATATGGTTCCTTTCTCCTTTTTGAGAACCAAGCCACAAGCCACAAATGCACTTGGTCTGAATCTGCAGATAGTAAAAGTGGGAGCTGAGAAGCTTCTGTCTGCTTACCAGCTCACCACAGACCCCAGAAGCACCGACTTCATGGTTCACACATTTCAAGTGTGTGAATGACCTCTGTAGGCCCAGGAGCTTGTGACCCATAAGCTTGGCCCTCAAGTAAATGAACATTGACTCTGGTCTCAGAAAGCTTCTGGCAAAGCCTAAATTTTCTTTTTCCTCTCGTGTTGAAATTACACCTAGGTCTCTGACAGGTTCCAAACTCATCCCCTGCTCTCTGAATTCACTCAATTTTTTCCAGATACCTTCCAGTTGACCTCCCACTATACTCTTTGAACGAACCATGCTCCCAGAAGGAATGGCGGAGAAGGGGTCAGGGAATGGCGGAGAAGGGGTCAGGCCTGCTGCTGTAGCCTCTCGGCTCACAAAGCTGCAGAGTTCCCATTTCTGCACCAGACTCCTTGTTTGTTTGTGTTTTGGTGGTGGTGGGGTTCCCATTTTGATTTTGAGCTGTATTAGAAAGGTCGATGGGTTACGTAGCGCTGAAAGCTATATCTGGAAAGTGTGCGTTTCTTTGTGAAAATGTCTTAGAGATCATAATTAGCAATTGTGGCAGGGCTGGGTTAAAATTAACATATTGCAACAGCTTATGTCAGCCTGGGTCTCAAGCTTGCCACAAGGAAGGGGAGGCAGAAAGGTCACACTCATCTGCTGACAGTACAAGTTGCAGAATCCCCAAAGATGATTTCTCTTTAATAAGTCACTGCTTCCCCTTGCTCCAGTCAACACCTCTACCCTCACATAGGACTTTCAGACAAACAGCTGCTCAGCAGCAAGCATTCACAGCATCTGTTCCATCTATTTCTGTGAATTTGGTTCTGAGTCCTGACCCGATCACATATCAATTCTTTTTTCCTGCTTAGTTACTATTACAGAATTAGGAATTTATATCATTAAGAAGATGCTAACCTAAAGCTCAGTGAAGATTGCAATTAATACAAGGTTACCTCTGCACTGCATCTTATGTGAGCCTCACCTCAGGCGTGATCTGCTAGTCACGGAAACTTGAACGTCTCACCTCTACACAAATACAATGGGGAAGGTTCTTTCTCCTTTCAGTCTCTGCTTTGCAAGCTGTGGTCCTGGACTTCACATCTAGACCAGAGCACCCAGCTGGGATGAGAAGGTAAAATAGGTACTGGTTACAATAGAAAATACATGCTCAGTGGAATCTGTAACAGCTGGGAGGACTGGCTGACTTGGCCACTCCCTGCAGCAGGTTGTCGGAAGGACAGGCTGTTTTCTGATACTTGACTGTTGTTGTTGGCTTTGTTAGTCCCAAGGTCACTGAATGAAAGTTATCCTCACTTTACTAATAACCTTGCTTGTACTAATTCACCTTTCCAGGTGTGTGTTCAGAGTCCGACAGCCCAGTGGTATCTTGAGAAAACCAAGAACTTCGACCACTTGGCTGAAGACTCAGCAGCAGTCTCCACTTTTCCACTCAACCCCACATCACCACCTCAGAGCAAGTCAGTATCTACCCCAGCCCCCAGACAGCCAACCCTGAAAAAAATGAAGCAACCTGAAGAAATTCTGAACTATGTCAATCTTGGGTTAGTTCAGGGTTCTGTGTCAACACAAAGAGTATTTGCATAGGCCACCCAAAGAAAACCACTTGATTTTACAAGGGGGTATCCTTATCACTGGGGTCCTGCCCATTTTATAGACCCTTTGTCTCACACCACCAACAACGCTCTTGTTACAGACAGGTCTCTAATCAGTCTTCCTGTCTACCTTTTCCCTCCTTTCTCTCTCCTTCAAAGCATGCTGTCTTTCAATTAACATATTGATGACCCATTGTCGCCCATCACCATGCTAATCCTGAGCTGGTGTGAAATTACTTTATAATAAACACTATGGAGTTCTGACTTTCAATTAATTTTTCACATGCTATGCTAAATCAGATTAGCGCTCCCCCATCACCACTCTTTGACCACAGACGCAATTCCTCCCTTATAATGAAATGGGGGATTAATTTATATGAAGCATATCTGCACACATTAGCAAATAAATGTACAGATACACTCTGTGGCATATTTGCATTGTGTGCTGCATCAGGTTGAATACAACTGCTCGGAGATGCTACATTTTTTTGTGTTTACCGGGGTGGGGAATGATATCACTAGTTGTAATTGTTTCTCTGTTAAATTTGAAGGAAATGCCTTCACAGAGAACAAGCAAGGAAATGCTCACAGATGTCACTAGGCTGGAGGGACATCAGCCAATCATATGCTATCACTTTAGGGGATGTGGAAGATCATATGGAAAAAAATGTAAACACTCTAAGATGGGAACAAATCAACCACTAGTCCTTGCTCTCTCTGGCTGTGCAGTCAGATTCACACAGGGGAAACAGAGGAGGCAAAGACTTTAAACGACCTGAAGGAAGCTGATGCCAATTTTAAGCCAATGGACTTGGGCCTCTTAAGAGCTGATCTAGGTCCTGCATGAAATCATGTTCCTGGTGAAATAATTATTCTCATCTTTGAAAATCATTATCACAGTGGAATGATGGGAGATGAATGTGAGCACATCCTAAATGAACACATTTGTGTGAAAAAATATAAATCATGCTCCCCAGAAGCTAGGCTGCATTTTTTCTTCTATCCATCCTCCATGTATTTCATTCGGCTTCTTTCATTCCTGCAAAATATTGATAGAGAATTTTCCCCAACACATATTTTCTTTTGACACCAAATGAGAAATACTGTCAAAAGAACTAAAGGTATAGCACATATAAAAGATAAATGTGTACTTCTCAAATTTTTCTAAACCAGTCTTTCAATAACAATAGCAGAACTAAAATCTTGATGGCTATCGCAATAATGAAAACATTTTGCCATTCAGTTATTATAAAGCAGAATAAGCAAATTATGCTTTGTGTACACCAGAAATTTCATTTTATTTTATTATTTGTGTGTGTGTGTGATATGATGCATATGTGAATATAGGTTTGCATATTTGCACACATGTATACTTACTATGGAATAATCCTTCTGTACACTGGGAAGATTGTCACTCAGATTGGTTTAATAAAAAGCTGAACAGCCAATAGCTAGGCAGGATTTTCGGGGCAGAGAGGATGCTGGGAAAAGAAGGGCGGAGAAGCGAGACAAATGAGGAATGAGTTGGATGCACAAAATGGGATAGAGGTCAAAACCATCTGGTAAAACATAGATTGATAAAACTGTGGGTTAAGTTATAAAAACTAGTTAGGAAAAAGCCTAAGCTATCAGCCAAGGTTTCATTATTAGTAAGTCTCCATGTGGTTATTTGGAAGCTAGAAGGTGAGACAGAAAAATCTGCCTATATATACTGATATACATATACCTGTGTGTGACCTTTAAAAGACAAAGGTCAGCATCTATGTACCATACATTTTATTCAACAGGGTCTTTCACTGAAACTGAAGCTTCCTGATTTGGCTAGACTGGCAGCCAGGGATCTCTGCTCCACCTCTTTCCATTCCCCTCTCCTTCCTCTTCAGCACCAGGGTTACAGGTTCGTATGCTGCCCCTGACTTTTGCATGGCTGTTAGAAACCCAAATCCATGTCATTAGCAAATATTTTACTAACTGAGCCATCTCCCCACTGGAAGTTTATTGATTGGTTCACTCAACAGATATTTAATGCCTTTTGTGCTAACTGCTGCTCTAACTACAACTAATAAAACTTCCCTACCCTCACAGAGGCCTCAACTTACGTGGGTGAAATTTTGAAACTAAAAAGAATATATCTCCTTGCTTGTGATCATTTACTTAGCTCTGATGACACCTTCACCATGAATCCCCACATTTAATACATGTATAGGGTATTAGCATATGTATTTTAAAGATAAATGCCTAAAGCTGAGAAGCTAAGCAATTTGTTCAAGACCCCAAAACACATAGGCACAGTAGAACTCAAACTGTGGCTGCAGGACTAGGAATCCTGGGCCATTTTTCACTTTATCCCACTTCATCTGTTCTTGGTCATCTCAAAAGCATTCAGCATAGTTGTGCTGGCTGGTTTTATGTCAACATGACATAATCTGGAGTCATCCGAAAGGGTACCCCAAGTAAGAAAATGCCTCCATAAGTTCTGGCTATGGGGAATTTTCTTAATTAGTGATTAATGGGAGGGCCTAATCCATTATGGGTGGGGCCATCCCTGGGTCCTATAAGAAAGCAGCCTCAGAAAGCCATGGGGAGGTCATCAGTTAGCAGTACCCTCCATGGCCTCTCTCTCAGCTCCCGCCTCCAGGTTCTTGTATTGTTTCAGCTGCTGTCTTGACTTCCTTCAGTGATCAACAGTGATATGGAAGTGTTGGCCAAATAAACTCTTTTCTCTCCAAACTGCCTGGGTCATGATGTTTTATCACATCATCTTAGCACCTAAGACAATAGTCTTCAGTTTGTCCAAATCTTAATTTTACAAGTGGTAAGTGAAAGAGGGGAGAAAGTATGGTCTTTGCCCCATCTTCCAATGATTTGAGAGGACATTAGAAATAATTTCTCTTGAAATTTCTTTGATGCAGGTAGGTTTATAGGCCATAATAAACACTGAATGTGTGTCATATGGCCTGAGGGAAGCAGGAGTATTTGCTGTTATGTGTCTCCATTTGAATAGCACATCCAACTTCTAGGACATTGTTCGTTATTAAGTGAGTTAAGTTCACCAAAGCTTTTACAGAGAATGTTCAGCAATGCCACCTTTAATGTATCTACCCCTCCTCCGTTTCCCTTAGAACAGATCAGGACTCCCAGTGATTGATATCAGTTTAACTCAGCATAACAAGATTCACTAAGACTAGTTACAGACCCTTATATCAAGGTTGGATGAGGCAACCAAGTAGGAGAAAAAGGGTCTCAAGAGCAGGCATAAGAGTCAGAGATACTCCTACTCCCACTGTTAAGAGTCCAGCAAAAGCCCCAAGCTGAAGAACCACAGCACAAATGCATAGGGCCTGGCACAGACCCATGCAGGCTCCATGGTTGACGCTTCAGTCTATGAGTCCTTCCTAGTTGTGGGCTGTGTTCTCCTGGGGTCCTCAACCCCTCTGCTTCTTATAATTCTTCCTGCCCCTCTTTGGAGTTCCCTGAGCTTTGCATAATGTTTGGCTGTGAGTCTCTGTATCGCCACCAGCTGCTGCAAGAAGCCGCTCTGATAATGATTGGGTTAGGCACTGATCCTGAGTATAGCAGAATATCATTAGAAATCATTTCACTGGTTTTGGTTTGTTTGGTTTGGTTTTTGTTTGTTTGTTTGTTTTGTTTTGTTTTGTTTTTTGCTTTTTTTGTTTTTGTTTTGTGGCCATCCTGTTTGGTTCTACCCTACGTCTCTGAGCCATCCAGCTTCTGGATCTTGGCCATCTAGGCAGTGTCTGGCATGGGCTCCCTCTTATGGTGTGGGCCCTTCCATTGCCAGTTCTTTAAAGAATCAACCCTTTTTAAGACAGGGTCTCTGTATCCTTAGCTGGCCTGGAAGTCATTGTGTAGACCAGGCTATCCTTGAACTCAGAAAGCTCTGTCTGCCTCTGCCTGCTGAGTTCTAGAATTAAAGGAGTACAGCACTACACCCAACCAAATCAATATGTTCAAATAAGATGAAAGAACTATGTACTGATCCTCAACCAGATCTAACCTAGATATTTGTCATATCTATATGACAATAAACATCAATAAAAACAGCATAGGGTGGGCCTTGTGTGGAACTTCCAGACACTCTGGTAGTGATACAAGTCTGTCAGAGGAAGAGGCCCCTCAATGATTTCTGTCCCAGCACATACAGTAGATGCCCAGAGTACATAGTAGCCACCAAGAAAATGGCAAAATTAATCCTCCTCTTGTAGCTGATAAAATTAACCACATTACAAGGCACAAATAATAATATCCTCATCAAATATGACAAGACAACCAATAAGTGAAAATGTGACTGCTTTTACAAAGAGACTTGTGGTCAGTGTGTCAATAACAGATGTCTGTTAATATTTCTGGGCATTTTGTTTTGTTGAAAATAACCACATAATTCCACATTCTATTGAAAATCTGTCTATCTACATATTTAAAACTGTTTGGGACATTTTATAACTAGGGAAAAAACCTTCTAAATAGAATTGTATTGAGTTTAAACAATGAAAAAACAACATCTTCTGTTTAATTCTTAGAAACAATTGATTGGCATGTGGGAAGATGAAACTATATGAACTGACATTAGCTTAACTATTGATGTCAGGAATGAACAGTATTGTGACTTAGTAAATTTAACTAGTATTGAACTTCTTGAGGTTTTATGTTTCTCTCTGAAGTATCTTTCTAAAACGTACCATGTAGAAACATTGGGCTCTTAAATTGTATTTAGAAGAGACAATTACTCAGAAATAAATCAAAAAAGTAAAATCATGTAACCTCTGTGACCACACTGTTCTCATCCAATACATTGGGGGACAAGTTCCAAGCAATTAACACATTTCAAATGAATGTATTTAAATATTTACTCCACATCAGAATGCCTTTGCTCCTTTTGGTGTACATTTGTTAATGTTTGGTTTTATCACTTAAGAGTGTGTTACTGTACTTCATTAAATATAAGTTGCCAGCCATTAGAATAGGAACATAATTATATGTTCCACTAAGAAAGATAAGAACACTGTAATTATAATGGTAAGACCTCATTAACTGTTAAAAAGCTTCCCAGTTTCTGGGATATTAAAATCTGTGTGTCATGGGCTAAGCACACCTAGAGTAATAATGGTTAAGTTTCTAGGTGAATAACAGAAAAAAAACACTGAGGTTTTGCCTCAACCGCCCCTGTGCCCCTCTCATATTAAACTGTGTCTATGTAAAGCCTAGGCTAAGCAAAAACATTAAGTCAAGTGCCCCCATGTCTTTGCAACATCTTTCCTACCTAAAATATGGTCCAAACTGACTTCTTGTGAAATATAAATTCCAGTTCTCTCTCTGGGAAGGGCTCCGAGGATTTCTTAAACATTTTTATTTCCATTTCACTAGGAAACTTTGGTCACTTGGTATAAATGTGAGGGAGGCACAGGAACATGTTTATGAAACCATGGCTGCAGCCACACTAGCTCTGTATGTGGGAGGGGGTGAGTGTCAGACACTGGAAGTCAACTAAAGGTCTACTCAACACATAACCTACCAGCCGAGGAATGTATGTGGCTAGTTTATACATACATAGACATGTGTGCTGATAGTTTGTTTTGTAGATATAGCTTTCTATGTGACTGCTATAGAAAACTCTTTTGGAGGACAATGGAGATCTTAGTTTGGATTGTCTAGATGCAGAGTCTAGATAAATTCTTTCACAATAAATATACCAATTAAACAAATAAAGACTGCCTTCAAGAGCAACACAGATCTCAGTGCAACAAGTTGAATGGAGTACAAGAGAAAGCCCAGAAAGTAAGACTATGGAACCAGTTCATTGGTGGTTCCTGAAGGCTGCTTTGGAGACAGATTCCACCATAGAGTTGATGCTACCTTGGTGCATCCTTCCTGAGGAAGTCAGTGAGTGCACAAGGGATTAGAGGATGGGTGTCTGGAGTCTGGTAGCTCTCCTTTGGTTTTAAGTGCCTCTAGGAGAACAGCAGCTACAGTTATCTAGGGCTTTGCAGTTCACAGCTGCTAGAGGATGCCTGCAGCAATCACTGGTTTCCCATGATCCTATCCACTGACAGTCTCTTTCAATCCAGTACCTTTGATCATTTGCTTTGTTTATTAATATCTCCATTCACCGATTCATTAAGCCCATATTAAATGTCTCCTATGGTCTAGGCTTTCAGAATATAGATGAGAATAGTCAAGACTATCTTATTGTTACTCAGGTGCCCTAAGAGGGCTGCTGTTGGATGTCAGCTCCCTGGGAAACCTTGCATATTTAGGTATCTGCTCGCTTTACCTTATTTGACACTGTTCATTCCAAACCCTGTTGTTACATTTCTGATAGGAAGCCAAGGGTGAGCTATCTCACAAGCTTGCTGGCTCTGTGCCTGTTTCCACCCCTGATGCATCTGTGATTGAAGACTTCATGACTCAGATTCATCAGTAAAAGTACCTTAGTAAACAACCAAACCATTAGTTGTAGTGAGAACTAAATTACACAATAAACCTGGAGCCTCACACACACAGACAGCAGCGTTTTCCAGGTGTGGTGACTCACACCTGCCATTCCAGCACTTGCAAGTCTGAGGCAGTTGCATTGCCGTGAGTTCGAGTCTAGCCTGGACTACACAGTGAGTCTCGGGTCAGCCTGATCTATAGTAGAGTATCTATCTTCAAAAAACAAAGGAGGGAGGGAGGGAGGGAGGAAGGGAGGGACGGAGGGACGGAGGGATGGAGGGAAAGAGAGAGAAAGACAAGAAAGAAAAAAAGAAAGAAAGAAAGGAAGGAAGGAAGGAAGGAAGGAAGGAAGAGAAGGAAGGAAAGAAAATAACAAAAATTAGACATAAAAAGAAAAGAGCAGCACTATGCACTTCTTAGGAAGCATCTTATGAGTTCAGCCTCCAAACACATCTCAGATCTACCTCTCCATCATCAGCTCAGCACCAAAACACTCAACCCACTACCAGTCCCAGCTTCAACTACTATAATAGGTCCTAAATCCTTCTACAGTATCATCACTTAAACTAAACCATCATCTCCATTAGGACTCATTCCTCTTTACATGCTCCATATATTCTACTTTCCTGAGTAAGAAGTGTTACCCAAATTCACATTCATTGAATGAATGGCTTAGAGAACAAAGACAGCCCAGCAAACTGCCCTCTACCAGGTCTACCATGGCTGGACGGTCACTGTGAAAGCATCTACTGCAGTTGGCTTTAACTTTTCAATAATAGACTCAGTGCTTAACTCTCTGAAGCCGGGTCTTAGAAAGTCCATGACTATTCAGAGTGATTATCAGAGCAGTGTTGGCCCCTGCGGAGAAGGCAAGAACACCGTGGGGAGGCTCTGGCAGACTGAGGTCTTGGTCTGTGGCTGTTCTGGACAGTTCGAGAAATGAGGCGAGGAAGAGTGGGAAGAATCAGAAAACAAGAGAGGGGCGGGGGAATGAGAAGAGAGGAAGGGACTGAGCAAAGGAAGAATACAGGCACCAATGAGAGGAAATCTTTCCAGCACTATGTAGTTACCTTTCTATAAAGAAAGAAGTTGGTTATAGAATACATCCCTGCCTTCCCTGGTGTTTTACATGGACATGCATAGTTATGTTTAATTTCTTGTCAGTTCCAGTTAAACTTTTAATTGTAATGATGTATTAGGGTGTGTGTGCGCGCACGCGTTCAAAAAGCAATCACTTGCTCATAAATTGGCCACATTCGCACCCTACTTACTATATCCAAGTGACCATTCTACTCTAAACAATCCAGGCATTTACATGACGTTGCATGCCAGGGATTCCTTCATTTCACTGTCCTCATATCCAGGAGGGTCAGTCCTCCCAGATGGTAGAGTTACACCGAATACTAAAGAGTGGTTCCAAGCGACCACTCCACTCCTCCCTATCCTGATAGTCAGGCAGTGGTTTTCATGTGAAATGAGCTAATCTGTTACCAGATACTGGGGAAAATGAAAGGGAATACATACTTGTGAGATGGCATTTCTTTGATTGATTTTACCCCCGATCTAGAATGCCAATTTAATTACTATAGCATCTGCATGCCCTAAAAATACATTAGTGATTACTGGGTAAAGGAAAGTTTGCAGAATTCTGTATTTTCAAACATTAAAGCAGAGTTTTCTAACATTTTCAGTATGTCTCCACCGCCCCGCTCCCCTTCCACCTCTCCGTCTCTCCCTCTCATTCCCTCCCTCTCTCACGCACGCACAACACCCTGAGATCAGTCTTATGTCATAAAGAACAGTGGAGGGAGACTGGGTAGAACAATGATATGGAATATCGCATTGTGACAATGACAATTACTTAGCAGTTTTCAGAAGCCACAATGAGCCTTCATTAAGAAATAGATCAAGATGTCTCTTTCATCGCTCTTCCACTCTGTCTCACCCCTAAGTCAACCAACCTGATCCCTCCTCCCATCCCCTCCACTCCACGCACTCCACACCGCCCCTAGTTTACCCAGGAGATCTCAACTATTTCCCCTTCCCAGGGAAATCCATGCAGCCCTCTTAGTCCTCCTTGTTTCCTAGCTTCCTAGCTTCTCTGAGGCTGTGAACTGTTATGTAGCCTGCTTATCTTTCACTTTACATCTAATATCCACTTATGAATGAGTACATACCATGTTTGTCTTTCTGGGTCTGGGTTACCTCACTCGTGATGATTTTTTTCTAGTTCCATCCATTTGCCTGCAAATTTCATTGTTTTGGGGGCAGGGGTTGCATTTTGGGGTTAGGGAGAAACCTAGTGCCAGGGAAACTCCCAGGAATCCACAAGGATGACCCCAGCTAAGACTCCTAGCAATAATGGAGAGGGTGCCTGAACTGGCCTTCCTCTGTAATCAGATAAGCAACTAACCTAATTGTTAAGAGAGCGCCTTCATCCAGTAACCGATGGAAGCAGATGCAGAGATCCACAGCCAAGCACTGGGCTGAGTGAGCTCCAGGAGTCCAGTTGAGGAGAGGGAGGAGGGATTATATAAGCAAGGGGCAGGTCAAGATCATGATAGGGAAAACCGCAGAAACAGCTGACCTGAGCTAGTGGGAGCTCACAGACTCTGGACGACAGCTAGGTAGCCTGCATGGGACCAACATAGTCCCTCAGCATGTGTGTGGCAGTTGTGTAGCTTGGTCTGTTTGTGAGGGCCCTAGAAGTGGGATCAGGACCTGTCCCTGGCACATGAGCTGGCTTTTAGAAACCTATTCCCTATGCAAGGATGACTCACCCAGCCTTTAGGCAGGGGAAGGAGCTTGGTCCTGCCTCAAGGTGATATGCCATGATTTTTCGACTCCCATGGGAGGCTTGCACCTTTCTGAATGGAGGAGTGGGGGCGGGGATAAGTAGGCAGTAGGGAAGGAAACAGAAAGAGAAGAGAGAGGGGACACTGTGGTTGCTATGTAAAATAAATGAAAATTTTAATGGAACAAAAACAAAACCAGAAATATCACCAAGAATAGGCAGGGTAATGTGGCTTTTGCACATTGCCCACTGTTGAGGAAGGCACTGCAAATACATATAGCTCCTGAGTCCTTCTTCCTAGGCAATGGACTTAGGAAAAGCTACAGCCTTACAACTTCCATTCAGAAGTATGTAACCATCACAGACATCATTCCAGCTGTGCTCACATTCATTACAGTGGCTCTGGAGATCCGCACTAACATGCTCTAGAGATGACTGTATACTATTCATTCGTACTAAATGAGTTTATTCTTCCGGGTTTGTGATAGACGGTAAACAACAGTATCATGGAATCACACATGCCAATAAATTTGAGTACTAAGCCAATTCCGCCTAACAAAGGTAATGATAATCTGGGGGGAAAGGGAGCTGCATCTAATTAATGAAATGCCCTTTGTATTTTCTAATGGTTGAGGCATTAACTTGAAAATGGCTTTCCCGGTAATAATTTACAGACAAGCATTCTTTAATGGGAAAACAATTTAAATTTATGTGCAATTGAACTACAATTATTTGATTAACTTTATTAAATTCTTGTTGATTTTACAGTCTGCAAGAAGTGTCATTTTTTACAAGTTCCATATGTGGTGGTGTTGAGGTTTTCTAGCCTCAGGACTCAATTGATGCAGACAATGCATCTCCTTTAGGAACCTCCTTGTGCCCCATAGCTATGTCCTAGACAGGCAGGTGTTTGTGTTCAGGTGTTTGTGTTCAAATGATTATCTCATTTTCATATTCAAGAAGCAGTGGAATAACTTCAGCAGCAGAATTTAAAGGATTCCCCTGTAGGTTACATTTATTTGAAAGCGTGGAAGTCACTTCACTGGGGGAAGCCCCATTCAGCTGAGTGAGATCTGTACCCACATTTAGGTTTGATTAGCAACTATCCTCACACAGCATGGACAGCATAGAGAGTGGGAGAGGCTCCAAATCTATAATCAAACTTATGCCTCAAAAATTAGCAAAGGATCCATGAGATGACTTAATGGGTAAAGGCGCTGACCACCAGGCATACAGATCTGAGAAGGATCCCTGGGAATCTACATGGTAGGAAGAGAAAATTGCCTCACCAAAGTTGTCCTCTGACTCTCACATATATGTCCTGGACACATGTACAACTCCCACATACTCACACTACATAAATCAGTACTTTAAAATATTTTAAAGAAATAACAAACAAAAGAAGGAGCAAAGTAAACTTGACCATTCAGACAGTAACAGCTCTGAGGAAGACACTGTGGGCTGAAAAGATGAAGCCTGAAGAAGAAATGAAATCATAAAAACAGTAATAAAAAATGAAAGTAGAAAAATGTGAAACCAAAAGATAATTAGTTGAAAGAGCTGACAGAAAAAAAAAAAAAAAAAAAAAAAAACAACCTTGAAATGGTCAAGGTAAAAAGAATATACAAATACCCAATACTGGGGATTGAAAGAGAGATTTTCATTACTGATAGAATGCTATTATAATATCATTACTAAAGAATACTATTAAAATATTATTACTAAATATTAAGATATTATTAAAACATTATGTGTGTTCTATGCCCAGAAGTTCAACAAGTTAGACAAAATAGATTCATTCTTGCAACAAAACAATGAAAACTCATCCAAGAATAGAATTTGGGATTTCCATTTGGCAGCTAGAATAATCCATTCTAAAAAGTAATAGATTAGATATGTAGTTTAAAAACTTTTGATCAACAACAACAAAAAAGCCATAGGCCCGGGTAATTTCACTGACAGTTTCAATCAAGCATTTAAAGAAGAATAAAAAGAAAACACAAGCACTATTGTCCATCGAGCACTGTGGAAAATACCCCCTCATCGATCCTGTCAGGACAAGACTACCTGGATACCCAAAACAGTTAAAACAAAACCCACAGACCAATGTCCTTTGTCAGGGTCAGTGCAAAGGTCCTTAACCCCCTAGGAAAGCTGAAGCCACCATCACGCAAAAATGAACAGCACTACCACAGTGGTGCACAACAGAATACTGGGAAAGCAAGGCTGACTCCGAATTTTAGAAAATCAACATCAATCAGAAATGGACAGATTAAAGAAAGCCAAATGTTTACTCAGTATGTGTAATAACCATTGACAAAGAAACACTGGTTCATGATTAAAATTAGCAATATTGTTATGGTAAATAACTGTAGCAGGAATCTTAAAAGTTCTTATTAATAAAATCAAACCTGAGCCAGGTATTGGGTAAATGCTGGAAGATCAGAGAAGCAGAACAAGCCATAGCTACCTCACCTCGCCAGTTCCTCAGCTGATCCTGTTTCCTCAGACTGGAAGCCTCTCTGTCCTCATCTGAATGAATCTCAGCTGAACTGCTGCTCCAAAGCCTGAATGCTTAACCAGCCAAATGCTTCTAGTTTCTGGTCTTCACGCCTTATATATCTTTCTTCTGCCATCACTCCCTGGAATTAAAGGCTCACTTCTTGGTATTAAAGGCATGTGTCACCATGCCTGGCTGTTTCCAATGTGGCCTTGAACTCACAGAGAGCCAGACGGATTTCTGCCTTTGGAATGCTAGAATTAAAGGCATGTGCTACCACTGCCTAACCTGTATGTTTAGTATTGTGGCTGTTTTGTTCTCTGACCCCAGATAAGTTTATTAGTGTGCACAATATTTCAGGGAACACAGTACCACCACAAATAACAACCCTATAAAATGCACATCTAACTCAGAACTTACTGGAGAAAATCAAGAATTCACTGAATTGGGACAAATCAAGAATGCCCCTTCCTACCTAACCACCAGCATAAAGCAAAATAAATGAACAGCATGTGCATGAAAATACAAGTTTCACATAGAAAATTCCAAAGTCTCTGCAAAGTCTTACAGGATTTATACCTGAGCTTTGTAAGGGTATATAGAATGCAAGATTCAACTAAAAATCCAAAGATTTCTACTGGGCATAAACAATGAACACTTAAAAAAATCAAATTATAAAAAGTACCTATTGGTGAAATTATTAAGGCCACTCCACGTAGTTAAAAGGGAGGTTTATTTTATGGGGTAACTTACAAATGAAGGGATAGGTTGCAGGGTCTGGGAAAGGTATGGTGCAGTCCGGCAGTGTTCTCTGGAGAACTCTGCTTGGTCTACCTACAGCGTCCAGGGTCCCGGAACCAAGAGAAGCCTCTCCTCTTGATCCTGGGTCTTCAGGATCCTCTCTCAGCCCCACCTTGTGGGTATGACTATTAGCGAAGCCTCAATGGAGGTTGGAACTTCCAGGCCAAGGCTGGAATGGCTACCCACTACATCTCCCCCTTTTGTCTAAATAAGAAGGTTCTAACCTAATACAAGACTATATACAAAGAAATGGTTATCAAATATTGTCCAGGAGTAATGAAGGATAATGACCTAGATAAGTTGGAATTACAATAAATGCAAACAATATCAAGCAAAAAACACATACTAAAATCCAGGGAAGTCTAGAGTGTGGGTAGGTGGCATGTTACAAAGATCATTCCAAAAGGTGTCCTATCCTAAAGAACCTAAGTCTAATAATTAATATATTATATCTAAGATAATATATATATATATATATATATATATATATATATATATATATATACACACACACACACACTAAGTTGTAACTATAACTGCTAGTCTTCAACCTCATCAAAGACCTGAGAAGGAATATAATACCTGAGAAATGGGAGAAGGACGCAAGCAACTTTCAGGAGTCTTGCAAGAGTAGATAGAGACAGCTGGCAGCCTGGACAGTCACCTAATGTTTCTCAGCATCATTGGTGCATTCAAATTGGCTACAGGCTTAGTATCTGACAGACCATTTTCAGAAACAGGAATTCTGAAAGACCATCTTACCTTGTCTTGGCAAAGTATAGTGGTCACTTTCTTTGTGTCCCGCTTGTCCAGAAAGGACAGCATTTGTACTGTCAGCAGTTGAGGCAAGGGCAGTTCTTTGCCCAGTAGGCCATTTTGTGCCAAGATGACAAACTTCCAAATGGAAATGTCTTAGAAGCCCAACATTCTCTTGGGATCAAATTGGTGCTGCCAGGAGCAATTGTGTCTCACATCAACAGAATTCTAAGTTTTTTAAATGCCATATTCTCTGAAGTGTTTGAAGATTACCTGTCCATCTGACCTATGTATTTATAAATCTGCATAACCTAACTAACATAATTATAGAGATGACAAGCATAGGTGACAATAAATCTATAAGTCTTATCTACCTAAACAACCTAAGGACTAAGGCTTCATATAAATAAGGCAAACAGTCTGAAAGCAAATGTACAGTAAAGGGACAATGACTTTAAATTGTGACAATACACAAAATATCTTTAACAGAGGTAGGAATGTATAGTGCAATATGCAATATGATAATAATCCTAAATATATATTAGTATAAAGAATGTCTTAAACAGAAGTAGAACATACATACAGTATGACATATATAAATTTACATTTGTATCAATATACAAATATTTCAAATAAGAGTAAAATACGTGTACATTATAACAAACATAGTTCTGTATTTGTATCAATATACAAATGATCTTAAATAGGAATATAAAAAGTTTATATTTGTATCAACATAAAAGAATTCATAACAGTGCAAATTGCAGTGCAAATTATCTAAGGCTGCTATTTTACTAAATTTGTTTACTAATGTATATGATAGTCTACCAAAATATCTTATACCTATCTATTCCATTTCTTCTTTTCCCTTTTTTTTGAGACATATTTTCTTTCTTTAAGGAGAGTACTGAGTTTAACAATTTCTTCCACCCCCAACCCTAGAACCATCATCCATAACCCTGAGAAATATGAAACCTTAGGGAGAAGGGGCGTCATTTTCTTAGAATTGCTTCCTGCTGTTTAGGGGGTGATGGTATCTCTGTTGGGTATTGTGAGAAAGCTCAGATAGTTAAATCTCAGTTAGACTAACCGTAGATTCTGCAGCAACTCTCAGAGTAATGGGTAAGATTCTCTGAAATTCTGGCAAGAAGTGAAGTATGATGATGATTACCATGGCATCATTCTGGATTGGGTAGAGTTGTTGTTGGAGCCCCATCTTCCTTCTGGAGACTTCAGAGATTGCTATTGGAAAAACTTATTTTTTATCAGAATGGAAGGTTTGAATTTAAAGATGACATGACATGTAAGAAAGGATTCCAAGAAATCAAGAGTAAGCATGGAGAGAATTAGAATCTTGAAGACAATGGTCCCTTACAATTGGTTTCCTTCTGTCTCACATCAGAGGGCTCTTCTGATATGGGACTAAAGAATCTCTCAACCTTTTATCAATATGCTTGGGTTTAGAGAAGGAGTGAGCCAATTCCATCTCCAAAGCCAGCTTGGTTTATAATTGAATTGGAACCACAACTATTCTAGATTGATAGAGATATAGATGTTAGACAGTGATATTTTACCCTGTGTAGATTGGTACCAATAGATTCTTTCTTTCTGCTGTAAACATCTGGATATCCAAGGCCTTATGATTTCTGGAAGATGGGTGTTTCCATTATCCTGGAATGACAAAAACAGAACCCTACCCCAACCTTTGATTGTTAAATTTTTCTTACAACTTGAAGAGATGCCACATTGGTGGATGATCTTTTATTTCTCCTCATCAAGGGGTTTCTCCTGTTTGAATCGAATTTTTATTAATTTTGTTGGTATCCATAGCTTTTCTTCTCCTGTGGAAATGAAAGCAAAACCCCTTCCCCAATGTAGGACATATCCAGATTTCCATTCTGAGGTCAAAACATCTTTGAAATAAGCCAGTTGGTTTAGCTCAGTTTTGTCTGTCGTCCAATGTCTCTCTGCAGCTGTTGTTCCTTTCTCATCAGCACTGAGAAAATTCAAGGTTAATAAAGCACTATGCAATCTATTTCTAGGAGTCATTGTTTCCTGTTGCTGTTTATTTAGCATATCTTTTAAAGTTCGATTGGATCTTTCTATTGGCCTGTGGGATTGTGTGGTATACCTGTAACATGCTTTATATTATAATAAGCAAAGAACTGTCTCATTTTATTGGAGACATATGCTGGGGCATTATCTGTGTAAATTTGTACAGGTATTCCCATGATGAACATAACTTCTAATAGGTGTATAATCACAGAATCAGCCTTTTCAGAACTCATAGGAGTTGCCCACTGAAATCCTGAATAGGTGTCAATAGTATGGAGAGATGGCTCAGAGGTTAAGAATACTGGCTGTTCTTCCCAAGGTCCTGAGTTCAATTCCCAGCAACCACATGGTAGCTCACAACCATCTGTAATGAGATCTGGCGCCCTCTTCTGGCCTGCAGGGATACATGCAGGCAGAACACTGTATACATAATAAATAAATAAATCTTTAAAAAAAAAAAAGCCCGGCTAGCTCAGGAGACTCTTAATCTTAGGGTTGTGGGTTCATGCCCCATGTTGGGTGCCAGATATTGGTGAAATTATTAAGGCCATTCCACGTAGTTAAAAGGGAAGTTTATTTTATGGGGTAACTTACAAATGAAGGGATAGGTTGCAGGGTCTGGGAAAGGTATGGCGCAGTCTGGCAGTGTTCTCTGGAGAAATCTGCTCAGTCTACCTACAGCGTCCAGGGTCCTAGAACCAAGAGAAGCCTCTCCTCTTGATCCTGGGTCTTCAGCATCCTCTCTCAGCCCCACCTTGTGGGTGTGACCATTACCAAAGCCTCAATGGGGGTTGGAACTTCCAGGCCAAGGCTGGGATGGCTATCCACTACAAGTACCCTTTTAGAATAGCATCAAAACAAAACCATAATAATGAATCTAACTATAGATCTCTGCTTAACAACAACAAAAAATATCTATACAATATTATGAAAGAACATAGATATGTTCTATGCTTATAGTTGGAAAGCTCATATCTAATCATCTATTTAAGATATCAGTTCTCCAAAAAATTGAGTGGAATTGTGTTGAAATAGGACAAACTCCCAATACAATATTTCAAAGTGATTCAAAAACTAGTCCTAGGTTGCCAAGATGGTCCAGCAGTAAAGGTACTTGTCCCACAAGCCTGGCTGAGTTTGATCTCCAGAACCCAGCTGAAGATAGGAGAGAATTAACTCTGTAAAATTATTCTCTGACCTCTCACCCACTGTTGCCTATGCACATACAATAATAATAAACAGATGCTTTTATTTAAAACAAAAAAATAAAAACTGCTTCTACATTTTTTGTCTGGTTTGGGGAAATGGCTCAGCAGTTAAGAGCACTTGCTGCTCTTCTAGAGGACCTCAGTTTGGTTCTCAGCAACCACACTGAGTAGTTCACAACTGCTTGTAATTTATCCAGGTCATTTGTCACCCTCTTATGGAGACACACACACACACACACACACACACACACACACACTGTGGAGGTGGGGAGGGAGGGAGAGGGTGATCTTTATAAAAACTTTGGCAAAAATACAAATAATCTAAAATCAATATTTGTTAATTTGGAGGACCGACACTATCTCATTTAAAGACTCACTACACAGCTAGAGTCATCAAAATAAGGCAATGAGATTAAACACATAGACCCATCAGAAATAATAGCATTTGGAAATAGATTCATGTAATGATGGTCAGTTGTTATTTGACAAACATGTAAAATAAACTGCAGTGATAAGCAGATGCCCCTTAATTGAGTCGTGTGGGAACCAGTGGACAGCATAGTAGCTCTTCACAGCTCAGATAAAAATCTATTTCAAATGGGTGATAGGCCTAAATGTGAAATGTACAGTTCAAAAAGTTTTTTTTTTAAATCTTTAAGTATAAAGCTTTTATTACTATGGATTCAGAAAGAAAAAAAGATATAAAAAATCTAAAATCATGAAAAAATTTAAAACTCAATCAGTAAAATGTAAGATATGGACCTTTAATCCATTAAGATTGTCATAATGAAATGTCATAAGCTTTTATATGACCAGAATCTGTTCCTGCTGGTTCTGGCAGCTGTGCACTTTCATGACAGAAGGGACAGGACAACTCACTGAACCGTCTTTATGAAGGTCATAATCCACTCACATGGGCTGTTTGATCACCAGGCAAAGCTCCACTTCCTATTACCATGACAACATGGGGAAGGGAGATGCAAACATCCAGTTTAGCAAATGCTCAGAGAACGGTGGTTCTGTGAACAGAAACAGCCACTGGCTGATAGAATTCACATATCTCATGAAGCAGGTTTGTTCAGCCTCTCAAAACTTGGTGTCCTAGTTAGGGTTTCTATTGCTGTGAAGAGACACCATGACCACGGCAACAACTCTTGGAATGGAAATCATTCAATTAGGGCGTCTTACAGTTTCAGAGGTTTAGTCCATTATCATCATGGTGGGTGGTGTGCCAGCAGACATGGTGCTGGAGAAGGAGATGAGAGTTCTACATCTTGATCCACAGGCAACAGGAAGTGAATGGTGTCTGCACTGAGCATAGCTTAGCATAGGAGACTTCAAAGCCTGCCCTAATAATGACATACTAGCTTCAACAGGACCACACCTACTCCAGCAAAGACACACCTCTTAATGGTGCCACTTCCTATGAGTTTATGGGGGCCAATTCCATTCAGACTACCACACTAAGTAACAAACTTAATTTTGTTCTTGGTGCTTTTTGGTTTGGTGCGGTTAGTTTACCTTGAGGCAGGACTTACGTAGTCCAGGCTAGCCTTAAACACTTAAGTCTTCTGAGTCAGTTTTCTGATGCTAGGATTGCACCCTAAACTCAATTTAGAAGGAAATAATTGTGGGTCTCCTGGGTTTCCCTGATCACTAACTCCAGGGGCAGCTGCTATTTGAGTATTTGTTGGATAGTCTATGACTTCTTCCAAGATACAAACTATATACATATCATTGAGTAAGCTTATAAAGTAATATTTCACTATGACTTTTATAAGCATCTTTGACTTAGTAGTTATCTCTCATTCTGTGTTAAACTTCCTAACCCCTCCCAGTTAAATCCAGTTCTGGTTTCTCTCCTTTTCCTTTTTCTACAGCTCCTTGTGGTATTGTGTTCCCCCCAAAATAGATTCCTACTACATCTGGCACCCAACATTTGAGGTATGAATTAATGAAAAAGCCTCTTGCCTGTGGCCTTGTGAGCCCCAGATCAGGCCCAAGCTACACTCGGCCGGTTGTGGTGGCACCCTGGTTGGATTTACTGAAGAAGACAGAGGCAGGAGGATCCCAAGTTTGAGGCCAACCTAGGAGAAGCTTCGGCTGGGGCCGAACCACAAACAGTGGTGGAACCATGAGGGCAGCGGCTGCTGCTCTGAGTTTCTGGCTGCTTCTCATCCTGTTGGTGACTGTGGTGATGCTGGGACAAAGGGTTTACTCCTGCTTGTTCAGAGAAGAATTGCCAGGACTATCATGTTACAAGAAAGCATCGGCAAAGGTCAGTTTGGAAAAGTTTGGCAAGACAAATGGTGGGGAGAAATTGTTAAGATATTCTCTTCTAGGGAACAGTACTCATGGTTCCGAAAGACAGACAGACATGAGACTGTGATTGCTCCAAACCACAGAGGAGGGGGAAAAAAAGTCTTCAGAGAACCATGACCAAGCTTAACAGTAACTTTGAAATCTTCAAAAGGATGATGGGACCCAACAAAGATGAATTCATGTGGACTATGGTAAAGCCATTAGTGCAACGGAAAGATCGACTTTGGACTACAAACTGCTCAGGACAATTTCCAGATGGCTGGCTGAGATGATACAGCCTGACAGACTACTTGAACAAGGACTTGAAAGAAGCCCTGCACTTTCTCATTATGCAGCAGCTGGACAAATGATACAAGACTTGACAACTAACCCAAAAATTTTCTTTTCAGGATCCCCTAAAGATGGAAGTAATTTTAAGAAGACAACACCCACATCCCCAAAAGGTGGGATGGGAGGTTTTCAGTTGTTTAATGAGTTTTGGATATTGTCATTATTTATGATGATTGGTTACAAGTTGTTAATTGTTAATGGTCAGGAAAAGAGCTGAACATGGAGATTAGATATGAAGTAGATCAATGAATCTACTCTGAGAAAAAGCATAAAGAAATAATAAGATAAATGGGTAGATCACTGAATCTACTGTAAAAAGAAAAAGGAAAAGATATAAAAATGACAAAAGGTAGATTATTGAATCTATTATGAAAAGAAAAAAGAGAATATGGATATGATAAGATAAAAAGGGAGACTATGGAATCTACTTTTAACTACTTGTTTTAAATAGGATAAGTAATGAAATTTTTTTGTCTGAGTTTATCAATTTTACTGGACTGGACATTGTTATATATAATGGAGTTTTTCACCTGATCTGTCAAATGCTAATGGACTAGACATCATTAAAGTAATCTTGACTGTGAATATTGTATATACTTATTGGATATGATTTTTCTTGTATTAGTTATAACCTTTTTTTTAATTTTAGACAAAAAAAGGGGGGATGTGGTATTGTGTTCCCCCCAAAATATTGTGTGTTTCCCAAAATAAACTTATCTAGGGTCAGAAAACAGACAGCCACTAGATACAGAGTCACAAATGGTGGCTAGAAAATGGGAAGAGTAAGCCATAGCAGAAGTTGGGCGGTGGTGATACATGCCTTTAACCCCAGAACTTGGGAGGCAGAGCCAGGTGTTCAAGGCCACTTTAGAAATAGCTAGGCATGGTGACCCACACCTTTAATCCCAGAAACCCAGCCTTCAATCCCAGGGAGTGATGCAGAAAGTAGAAAGATATATAAGGTGTGAAAACCAGGCACCAGAGTTGGTTAAGCATTTAGTTAGTTAAGCATTTGGCTGGTTAAGCATTTTGCCTGGTTAACCTTTAAGGCTTTGGAGCAACACAGTTCAGCTGAGACCCATTCGGATGAGGACTCAGAAGCTTGCAGTCTGAGGAAACAAGACCAGATGAGGAACTGGCGAGGTGAGGTAGCTGTGGCTTGTTCTGCTTCTCTGATCTTCCAGTGTTCACCCCAATAACTGGCCTCAGGTTTGATTTTATTAACAAGTACCTTTAAGATTCCTACTACAGCTCCTCACCCACAGTTTCTATTTCCCTAGTTTCTGTGGTTACTCCAGGTCATGTACTAAAATCTAAGAACTCAGAGCTGGGCTCTACAAATAAGAGAATATTCTACTGTTTGGGGGTCTGGGTTACCTCACTCAGTTATGTTTTCAAGTTCTATCTACTTACCTGCAAATGCCATAATTTCATTTTTTCTTCATGGATACTGTTTGGAGACAATATCTTCTATACTAAGACTTTTGCACCCATGAAATCTAATTATCTCCTAAACAAGATCTGTATAACAACACCAGTTGACATGCCAGCATGGATGGAGAAATGTCACAAGATCCTACCACTAGATGAGGAACCATAGGCAATTACTGGCTCCTAAGGAAGAAAGAATCAGTTTTCTCCAGGATGAGCCTCCTTCTAGAATATTAATCACTAAACAATAGTAGAGAGAGCTACCAGAGGAAAAGGTCTGGAATCCCAGAGAGTGGAGGGTATCAGGGAAATTGGAGGGGAGAGATGCAAAGATGGAAATGTTATATAGTTTACACACATACTAAATCCTCACTTTTTTAATTAAAAAGGAAATCATTCACAAACATCTGAGCAAAGATACAGGGATGATAATTAAGCACATGAAGATAATCTACATAATTAGTCACTTGAGAAATGCAAACCAAAGCCACAATGCAATAAATATTGTCACTCATCTATTTGAATGGTTAGCAGAGACAAAACAGACAATTCCAAATGCTAACAAGGATGAAAACAGCCAGACTTTTCACCCACTGCTGATGAAAATATAAAATAGGACAGTCACTGTACAGTTTAACAGTGCCTTCTAAAATTAAACATTTCACCAAAACATGACCCCAAAATTACACTCTTAGAGGTATTTACTCCAGATGAAAGAAAACTACATTCACAACAAATTTTTTTTAATGATTTTTAAGTTAGTGATTGGCCTTGTTATAACATTTTCATACATATATGTCATTATACTCTGTTCTTACTCAAACTCAACCCCCACATCCCCAACCCCGCTGATCCTCGCCAGTCTCCTCGCTTGTCTCCTTCCTCTCCAAATAGTCCTCCTTTCCATTTTTGTGTCAGGTAAATTCTATAATCCTCAGGAGCCCTACCACCCAAGGACTATGTAGAGCTGTGTGTACTTCTCCCCAGATAGTACTATCCACACCCTCATGACCCTAGCCCTATCACTGGGGGACTGCCCACAGAACCGTGCATGCCTCCCACAGACTTTTAAGGATCAGCAGCAAGAACCTGCAGGCTCTACGGAGGGTTCATTTACGTGCTTAGAATCTACCCCTCACCTGAGTTAGGGCCATTTGTTATACCACATGCTCGCACCAACAGAGTGGCTCCAAGATTGACCAGAAGCTTCGGTCATATGATCCAAACCTGTCAAGCAAACAGATCCAAATGCCCACCTGATGAAGGTGGGACAGAAAGCCATACTGAAAGATATGAGAATGACCTATTCTAGATGCTCGGGACCCACTGAAGTGACTAGGTAATCCTATCTTGTCTTGATACCATTTTGAGTCTGCCTACATGAGTCTCAGCCCTCTACCCCACCCCTCAACATCCATATCTGTCTTGGCAACACATTTGGGATTTCCATGACTCTAGCCGTAATTGGGATGTATTAACCATATGTATATGCAAACTAAAATAAGTAAACTAAAATAACTTGGAAAAAATATAAGTCAAAATGAATTGTCATGTTCTGTTTAAAATAATGACTGTCATGTGTCTAAAATAACTGCTATGTTCTGCCTAGATAAATACTGCCAGGTTTCTTTGAATCTTATCTAGCATTGCTGTACTTGAGTTTCGCCTTTTAAAATGCTGTAATTCTGAGGTTCTGCAATAAGAGACTCGGGCATTAGTCTGTTCTTGGTCACCAGACAAAATTAAGGAACTATTATACTCTTGATAGGCTTAATTAGTATGGGTGATTATATCTTTCTCACAATAAGTATCCTCCAAAAATCAGCTCTCCCATAGTAATATACTTTGAGAGAAGCAACTTTGATGATACACAAGACAATGGAGTCAAAATGGCAATTATATTCAAGGAACTTAAAGAGGATGTAAATAAATTCCAGAATGAAGACCTTGAAAATACAAACTTGAATGAAATAAGACAACAAAGGAGGAAAATGGGATTTAATAAGGATAAAGAATTTCTGGAGAAAAAAAATAATCAAATAACAAGGGTCAAATAAAAGGGTCACTGGGAAGCCTCACCTATAGAATGCATCAATTAAACAAGTGATTATCTGGGCTTGCAGGCAAGATAACTCAATCAATAGAAATAGTAAATCCCAAACAACCCATGAACAGAACATGTAGGAAATCTGGAAATAATATAAAAAGATGAACCATACAAATAATAGGTTTAGACCAATAAGCTAAATTAAAGACATAGAATCTATTTTCAACAAAAACCACAGAAGAAAATCTTCCAAACTGAGGACAAGAGATGCTAAACAAGGTCCAAGGGGCATCCAGAGAACTCCATTACCCTCAGTCCCCTTTCCCAAGGTCTTCTCACAATCCCCTGTCTACTTTCATAACCTACACACACACAAATTTAAATCTCAGTTCTGTATATGAGGGAATACATTGCCCACATGTCTAAGTCTGGTTTATTTAGCTTATCACAATGACCTCCATTTCCTTTTACATGGCATAACTTCATTCTTAACAGCACATTCCATTGTGCCTATGTCCCACATTTTATTTATCTATTCAACTGTTGATGAGCATATAGGCTGGATCCATTTCTCCAGGTACTGTGAACAAAACAGCAATTAAACTCTGTGTGTGCACGCATGTGTGTGTGCATGTGCACAAATGTTTAACAACTTTGCTTCAGTCATTTAAAACTGAGCCATCACAGAAATTCTTTAATTAGTGAATGCATAAACAAACTCCCCAGCATTACTATAGGATGAGACAACACCTAACAGACAATCCCTAGCAGCAGGAGTGGTGAGCAAAGCCAACATGAGCTCCACCCCAATATGTTTCATTTAAGACAAAAGGTGACAGTATATCCATTAGTTTTCACCACAGATGAGTAACTATGTGTTTGCTTCACAGGGGCAGAAAACTAGGGTGTTCTGGGGGCTATGAACTACAACATTAATAATGTTTGTCAAAATTTATACAATACTGCACCCAGAAGAGTGAGTGTTACTGGATACAAAGGAAATATAAGCAAGAACAATCGAGCAAGCTGGCTGGATTTCCACTTTATTTGTATTTTTATTTGCCTTTTTGTACTCCTAAATAAAATGTTGTAATATGTTCTCAAGGTGCTTCCTTACTTTGTGTCCTTGTTAATCATGCCTTCCCTACTCTTGATTTTGTTTCTTTTTTATATTCTGTTGTCATTAGTACCTCACTTCTAACCAACCACAGCCATTCCTTCCAACACCTTCCAATTCCTCCTACATCAATCTTTCATATTCACCTCTTCCTCATTTCCTTGGCTACCAGGCTTTCTTCCTTCACCATTCCATCCTCATGTCACCCTGGCTAGTTGGCTTAAATTCCCAAAACCAAAGTTTTTGGAACATTTTATTTCAACATTTTCTTTTCTCTTACTAGAAGTCTACAGTTAGTTTTCCTTTCATAAAATATCAGTTCCCAGTGCTTCAGAATTAGTGGCTTGTCAAAACATCTAAGACATAAAACAGGTATGGCAAGAAAGCTAGGCAGGTGGAGCTATTGGACATCAAGTCTGCCAACCTGAGTTCAATCCCTGCATTCTACACAGTGGAAGGAGAGAAACAAGTCACGTGTATACACACACACACACACACACACACACACACACACACACACACACAAAGTAAACAAACTTTAAAAATAATATGTCCACTCTTATAAACTCCTATTCTCGTGCCTTATAGGTCTCCCTTCATTTCAAAGTATCAATACTACTAAAAACTGTTTATCAATACTTTATCAGCACTATATTCTGGGTACTCTCTCATTTCTTACTATTTCTATCTGACCTTGAGACTCACCTTGTGAGATCTGCTTTTTCCCCCCCACTTTACAAATGAGGATGCTATGATTAAGTAGTGACTGAGTGGACAGCTGTCCAAACTGGAATTCAAGCCAGATGTAACTCAGAACCTAAGCTTTTCATTTCCAAAGCCTTTCAATTTACTTGATTTGACTCTATAGCAACTCTCTCAAGTCATTTGTTCTTAAAGATCTTCTTCCTAAGGAATCTTTGCAAAATTCTTCAAGGATGCTTTCCTCACCAGCCACACCATTTCATTATCCTTGGTAGATACTTTAAAGATTGTTTTCTTGCCACCAATCACAAATTGTCCCATAATAATTCTCTAAGGTATCATCTATGCATGAAGTTCATGACCCAACATTCTTAGTTATACACAGGAGAAAGTATCTAAGATTTAATGAGCACCCAGCTCATGCCTTGCAGCCACAAAGATTGGTCACTGCTTGTGGAAGCTCACAGCAAACACAGTATGAGCAGACACAGTATGAGCAGAAATTATGTCGCCCCCTTTTTATCCTTCACCCAATTTTTTATAAGTAGCTGTTAAACTGCACCCCACATGTTTTTAGGACAGAAGTGTTAATACACTTGTTTGTCACAGTCCTAGATACACAGATCCAAGAGTTGAGAGGGAGCATCACACACAAGTTTTGTGTTGAAAACTGCTAATGATGCATCAGGCCCCGTGTCCTTCACGGCAGAAAATGAGCACAGGAGGCAAAGGTGCAGACTGCACACCACATGCAATCAAAAAGCCAAGTAGTGAGAAGGGGCGCTTGCCAAGCTGAAGGACCCAGTGTTTGTAATGAAAGGATGGGATTTCGCTGGAAATCATACTTCCCTGCCAGCTGGATGATCTCATTGTCACAATGAGCTCTGCTGGCTGATAACCACAGGGTCCCAGGAATTAGGCAGACTCACAAATCACCTGCATAGCATTCTGGCTACATGTTAGAAAGTTGAATTAATTGCCTGGAAATAAATGAAGGGGCAAGGCCAAGAATTGCCTCATTAGTATGCAGCAATGCTGCTGTCTTCTGAAGAAAGGGAAAGAAATTGGGCGGGAGGAAAGGGGAAACAATGGAAAGTAGGCAGGGAAGGGGGATGGAGAAAATAATGAGAAATTATTATTTTACAAGCAGCTCATGGCCCTGTGAATTGGACTGGTTGCAGGATGTTCTGGTCTAGCGAAATTCAAGATGTCCACATAGAGTCCACCCATGTACAGCAGCCATGCTCAGAAGCCTGACGACTACTCTGTATGCAACACAGACTGAACAGCTACATGAACATTTCCTTTTTATTCCCCAAATGAAATGTAGCAGCATTCAGGTGTTTTTCTTTGGCAAGAAAGATGGCAATCAAGAGAAAACAGTGCCCAACAGGTGTACCGCTCAAACATGCTCATCATTGTCTTGATTCCAGCATACTCCACAGCTAAAGCTGGATTCTCCAGGCAGGGTTGGACTTTCTTTCACAGCACCTTTTATTTGTGTAGTTAAGAATTCTGTTTAGTCTTTAAAACCACATCATAAAGCCATCTTCGGGATGGTTATGAACACTGATAGTTTCTCCAAAGCTTGTACCTGTTATGTCGTTAAGGAGCCCTGCTCCTGGGCAGATCCTTGAAAGAGGCCAAGCAGAGATCATGGCACAAAGGGAATTACAAGAATTACAAGGACTACTTTGTGGCCAGGGTGTCCTGAACATAATGGTTGCATGTGCTGTCTCGCGCGTGTATACACACACACACACACACACACACACACACACACACACACACACCTAGTTTACATTCAGAAAATACAATCCCCAGTGGGGGAGGTGGTCCTTGGTGGGTGGAGTTCGCCTTTTGGAAATGAATGGAGCCCATCAGAGACAATTAGTGCCTTAAAAGGAAAGAGGAAAAGAGTCCCTTCATCTCTGCCCAACCAACACTTTCACATTGGATTTCTCGCCTCTAGAACTGAGAAATAACTGTTGAATGCATCTGGTTCTATGGTAATTTGTTATAGTAATTCAAACTCACTAATGACTACCAGACACTGAGCTTGGTGTGCAGATCCTATCAGAGTTTACCATAAGGTTGATCAATAGGAAGGAGTCACAAAATCCTGTATATAAGGTGCATTTTATCCATGAATAATTATAAGGGGGGATTGGCTTAAATAACCAGAAACTGGAAACATCCCACCATGGTCAGCTAGACCTGGAGAGTCAGAAATCCAGGTAGCTTCTCAGGCCAAGAAGGTGGGAGCTTCAGAACAAAAGGTATAGTGCAAAAGAGATGACTCGGTGTTTAACACCACTTGGGACTCATGCAGAGCACCCTGACTGGCTTCTCAGCACCTACATCACATGGCTCACAAGTGACTGGAACTCTGGTCCAGGGGATCCAACACCTTCTTCTAGTCTCCACAGGAACATTCACACATGGTGCACATGCTCAGGCTCAGACATATGCATATACTAAAATAAATCTTTAATAAAAGAATTAAAAGCACATATGGCAGAGCCCCTCTACAGCTCTGGGGTTCATGACGCCAGCTCCTTTCTGAGGACTAAGGAATCTGGACTCTGGTGTCCCTAGGCAACAAGAACTGCACAAGGACACCATTCCTGCTCACACAGAGTCCACAAGTGAGAATATGCAAGCTTCTCCTACTCTCTATTCTTTCTTACATCCCTGCCTCTAACACTCATTTAAGGAATGGTCTTCATAACTTAGTTTATCAACACAAGGTTCAGTCACTGAAAGAATCACCCTCCCAGACACACCAGAGATGTGGTTTACAATAGGTATCCCTGGTCCAGTCAAGTCAACTACCAATACCAACCATCACAAAGCCCCAGAGAGACAAATGGTGTAATGATGTTCAGTCTTCTCTTCCTGAAAACCTGGGGATGCCTCTGGTCTTTGAATACCAGTCACACTCTAATTCCTGTTCTTTTTTTCTGGATTGCTGACATCCTTTAAACAAGCCACTGCCCTGGCTTTCTTTCTCTAATCCCTTTATATGCAGCCCAAAACCTAAGGCAAAACAGGTACTGTGGCGGTTTGAATAAGAACGGCCCCCATAGACTTGTATATTTGAATGCTTAGTCACCAGTAAGTAGAACTGTTTGAAGGGATTAGAGAGATTAGGAGGTGTGGCCTTGATGGAGGAAGTGTGTCCCTGGTGGTAGGCTCTGAGGTTTCAAAATCCCATGCCAGGCCCAGTATTGCTCTCTCTGCCTATGGATCAGGACAGAGCTCTCGGCTACTGCTCTAATGCCTGCCTGCATGCTGCCATGATCCCCACCATAAAGATAATGGACTAAGCCTCTGAAACTGTAAGTGAGCCCCAATTAAATGCTTTCTCTTAAAGATTGCCTTGGTCATGATGTCTCTTCACAGCAAAAGAATATTGACTAAGAACAGTGACTAAGACAGGGACAATTGACTTCATCTACTTGTGGGTCACGTTCTTTGCAGCACGTTTTATGGTCTGTGGTCTAGAGTATCCTCCAGAATTCCTCTTCTTGAGAACTAAGAATATACACCCCAGGGACCCTGCACCCCCTACCTGAATTCCCTTACACCAGGTTACCGGAGCTCCAGCTCTCTGTTACCTTTTTAAATTACACAGCGTTTTGACTGGACGTGTAAGATTCTTCTGTTTTTCTCTTGTGTCTTAGATAGGGCTTCTATTGCTGCGATGAAACACCATAACCAAAAAGCAAGTTGAGAAGGAAAGGGTCTATTCAGCTTGCACTTTCAGATCATAGTCCATCATTACAGAAAGTTAGGACAGGAATTCATGCAGGGCTGGAACCTGAAGGCAGGACCTGATGCAGAGGCCATAGAGGAGAGCTGCTTACTGGCTTGTTTCCCCTGGCTTGCTCAGCCTGCTTTCTTATAGAACCCAGGACCACCAGCCCAGGAATGGCACCACCTACTATGGGCTGGGTCCTCCCCCACTGATCAATAATTGAGAAAATGTCCTACATCTCATGGAGGCATTTCCTCAGCTGAGGCTCCTTCCTCTCTGATGACTCTAGTTTGTGTCAAGTTGACACACAAACCAGCCAGTACACCCTACCTCTTTCAAATGTCAGAGTGGCCTGCTTTGTTCACACTTTTTTTTTTAAAGATTTATTTATTTATTATGTATACAGTGTTCTGTCTGCACATATCTCTGCAGGCCAGAAGAGGGCACGAGATCTCATTACAGATGGTTGTGAGCCACCATGTGGTTGCTGGGAATTGAACTCAGGACCTTTGGAAGAGCAAGCAGTGCTCTTAACCTCTGAGCCATCTCTGCAGCCCTTGTTCACACTTTTATATCTTCTCCCCAAATATAGGCATACACTAGCAAGAGCAAAAGATCCTCTCTGGCTCACAGTTTGTCTAGGGTAAAGGATGCCTGCACTATAAAGGTGAGTGTGGCTTGTCTTCTTTCTTTTTTAATTTTTGGGAGGGTTGCATGGTGAGGGTCTCACTATATTTCTCCGGCTGGCCTGGAACTCACAGAGAGCCACCTGCCTCTGCCTCCTGGGTGCTGAGATTAAAGGCGCACTTCCATCATCCCTGGAGGAGTAGGTCTTTTTTATCATATATAGAAAAATATGTTCAGCTTTACTTCAAGACACAAAGGTTTTTGAGATGGGAAACCAGTCTTGGCCAACTCTACCTGAGAATCCACTGGGGACACTGGTGTGCAGTGTGGGTGACAAGGAGAGTGCCAGAATGGCACTAACCAGTGTGTGTCATAGTTACATTTCTCTTTGGCTTATTCGAAAGAAGTTGGGCTTGATAATTATACCCACAATTTAGAAGCTGCCACATCTTTAGGTATCTTTCTAATCTGACTGTATATTTCTGTTTTCTCAGCTCCAACCTTAAAGACCTCACTGTCAGCAGTCCTGGGAGGAATATATGATTACAACTTTGTTTTCCTAGCTGCTGAAATCCTAGATAGGTTGATGTGCATTGGGCTATAAATATAAGAAGATTCATCCTAGAGCAGTTTCAACCATGAGCTGTGAGAGGACTTGTGGCCCTCAAAGCTGTATGCTGAAATCCTGATCCTCTGTGCCCCAGACCATCAGTGTACCTGTAGGCAGTCTCCTTACAGAAGTAACGGGTTAAATGATGTCATTAGTGGGAGCCGCTATTAAAAGATTGGTGTCCTAACTGAGAGGGGGGTGTTAGAGGCAAACACATCCCCAGGAAGAGTGCTCTGTGAACCTGATGGTGAGGATTTGGGCTGTGCTTCCTGAAGCCAAGGACTGCTGAAGATTGAAGAAGAAAAAATAAAAACCAACAACAAAACACCATGGGGTAGAAAGAGGCATGGATCTTTTAACACTCTGCTCCCCAGCCTGGACATCCCTTCTTGCCTCCCCACCCAGGAGCCTGGAAGTAACTACTACCTCCTGGCTAAGACACTTTGTTTTCACTACTTTGTTATAGCAGCCTAAGTAAGCCAATATACACAAGAAGAGAGGAATAATGTCCACTGCCTCTGAAGGGTCAATATGCATCTCTAATCCCAGTGCTCAGCAGGCTGAGGTCGGGTCAGCTTGGGATAAATAGCAAGCAGATCCCTCAAAAGAAGGGTCACTAATAATGTCTATTTCCAAACTATAAACTTCCCTAACTGGAAAGTCCCCTTTAAGAACCCGTAGAAACAAAATTCTCTTAAGCCTGTATGTGAATGGTAACTGTAGCCTACTGATGCTATATAATGTACACTGCATCTGGAGTAGAAATGGTGCTGTCTCAGACAGCACAAAGCCAATGAGGTGCACACAAGCTAAGTGGTCTAGAAGGCTCTGCCCAATGGCTCCCTTAGCTGCCCTTCTCCTTAGTCTGTGGGCCCTTTCTGGTTTCTGTATATCTATCATCTAACTCTAATAACTAGAGATTTGTGTGGACTTAAATGGCCTCTCTTTTAAAACATACCATCAGATGAGAAAATGGAACCACACAGAGTCACCACCAAAGCAAAATACTTGGGCTAGGATTGTAGTTCAGTGGAAGAATACTTTCCTAGCTTGTTCAAAAGCCTGGGTTTGCTCCCCAGGACCAAAAAAGGGAATGATGTATAGTGGACTTGATAGCAGCTGAAAATGCCAGACCCAGCCCCCAGGCTGCACATCTAAGATCTAAGGGGTCTTCGAGGTTTTATAAGAATGTATAAGAGACCTGCAATCTGCTTTAGAGTGAATCTGGGTCAGTTTGCTAAGCTCGGATTTGATGAGAGGAAATATTCAGTCCCCCATCTCGAAAGAAAGTATGTATGGGAGGGCAACAGAGGCTGGTCATGAGGATAGAGCCATCAATAGGCTCACCCCTGAAGAAGATGGGATGAAGGAGCAAGAACAGATGAGACTTATCACTAAGAAAGATGATTTTACCTCAGTCAAAGCCTCACTCACTACCACAGTTTCATTGCCAGTCATTCTAGGAAAGCCAAATTGGCCAGGGCAAAATAGAAACCTGTGGAAAGGAACTGTCTCTGTGAATGTTAACACCACTGCACAATGGCTGAGAAAAAAAATAGTACTGTCACCCACAGTGATCTGCCAAACTACAACTGTTTAAGGCATGATTTGAGACACAGCCCTGCTGAAGGTATAGAACAACAAACAGTATGCTTGCTCCATTTACCAGAGAAGTCTATGAAATGGGTAGCTCCTGAGGAACCACAGCCTCTACATCCACACCCTTGTGAGGGCTTCTCTCTTGGAGTCTAAGAGGAATCTATGGCTGGCTTTAATGAAGATAAGTGCCGCCAATGATGTATAAGCTGTAGGCCGGACGGTGAAGAGGGTCTGATCACCTAGACTCTGATTTTTCAGTCTTGAGAGCTTGATCCGAGGATGGTCCATGAGGAGAGGCTACATGAAGAGGAGGACTTGAGATCCCAGGAAAAGTGGGCCTAACTCCATGCCCCCCTCTCCGAATGGAGGCACAGTGCCAAGTGGAAAGGCTAGCTAAAAAGAAATGTCACTGAGTTCAGCAAAGATTCCAAAATTGTCAAAAGTAATAGCATGTTGTTTGAAGTCACATTTTGGATTGGTTTGTTGAGTGGGTCATATATAATAACAAAAGCATCATTGTGCTTCTCCTAGGTCTTTATTGCCAGAGAAGAGTGATAAACCGAGAAGTTCAGAGTGTTGCAGCATCTTCAACCCCACAGCCCCTCACAAAACCCTGGTCTCTGTTTTCAATGGTGTAAAGAAAAGAGGAAAACAGAAAAGACCAGGAGTAGGAGAGTCAACATGGCTCTTCCCACCAGCTCAGTGCACAGTCAGGAGGGATATGTCCGAAGAGCAGTGCCTCTCTAGCCCTCAGCTATATTCGATGGCAGTTTCTGTGAGGTCATATGACTGAGTCCCGGAAGTCTTTAGTGCAACGATGACTAGGAAGGACTGAAAGGTGCTGCTACTACCTACACAGCCTTCTAATTACCTCATTTCACACTCTAAGCTTTTTCTCAAGTCTTTAAGTGACTGGCGAACAACAAAATCTGTTGACAGCAGTGATCCCCCATTTGACACCCAAACTGCATGCAGAGAAGGACAGCCGCCATTCAGAGCTCTGGCCACCTTAAGGTTCCCAGATAAGGATTTTCTTGAGTCACCTAATAACAAGGTCTCTCAGGCTCCTTCCCATTGTCCCAGGAGCAAGTGCCTGTCCAGGTGCTTTACAAATAAGCAAGTCACCCTATTCTCAAAAAACTCTTGATGGAAACACTTTAATGAAGCAGACCTAATTTTTCAATCTCACCTTTGTAACTTGGTATAAATGAGCTATTCTTCATGTTCTTGTAGCTTGACAGGAACAAGAAAGTGTACCAAATCATTAATTCTCTAATTTGCCCACATAACATAAAACCAGCTGGCTTTTAATATTTAATTAAATTAGTGTGCTCCCCAACTGAGTTCTAATATTCCAGTTCCAATTTTCAGCACAAAGCTAATATAAAACCAAAAGGCACTGAGTGATGTGGAGAGGGAGAACGTGACCTTGGTAGGATAATGTGAAGGTGTCTATAGATGAAAAGATTTCAGTCTTTCTTTTTTTCTAAGCAATATAAGATGCCCAAAGTTAACATTTTGATTAAAAACATTACATTCTCTTTTAAGAGATAACATCACGTGGTAAAATGCATGTGCATCTGGGGCTGCTTCTGTTTATTGATTAGTCCATTTCTCAACCAGGCTTTCTCCACCCAGCCTCTTTCATGCAGGCATCATACCTGGCTCAGGATGCTGGATGAATCGTATTATCCTGCCTCCTGAGCAGCTCATTGTTTCTGCTTCTTGGAGACCTTGAAGCCATGTGCGTGTGTGTGTGTGTGTGTGTGTGTGTGTGTGTGTGTGTGTGTGTGTGAAGGGAGGTGTCTTGGACACATTTAACCTTCGAGCTTCAGCCCACTGTCTACAAATGAGAACCTTAGCAACTTCTCACTCATAAAGATGAATTTATACCCTGTCTTAGGCTATCGAGGGGGCAACCAAACAAGGAGAAACTGGGAGTGTTTTGCTCAGGTTTCACTGCTGCCCCGTACATTTGTTCTTACAGGGGGCACCCAGGAATGGATCATATGAGGACCACATGTTTTCGAATTGGCCACTTCTCTCACGAAGTCTGGGTGCTTAAGTCTGACCTCAGAAAGCTGGATATGGGGCCTTTTGTTTATAAACCCTATGAAGTTGTTGCCACCCCATATCAGCTCAGCATTACATGTCAGTTTGCATCTTAATCTGGATTTAAATTGGACTATGCTAAATCTAGGAAAATTATTTTCTTTAGTTTTTTCATGGTGTCTTAAGCCCTGTGGATGTTTATGACACAGCAGCAAAGAGAATGCAGTTGAGGTTTGTTTTTGTTTGGTTTTGTTTTACATACCTAATGCTATGCATTTATCTCTTTAAATATACAAATATCTTTTATAATCATCTGCAAATACACCTAATTTTAAATATCTATGTATTTATCTTGTTGATTCTATTTCTCTGTGGAAACCCTGAGTAATGCATGTATTTTTAATTGTCTACAATTATATTTATGATACTTTATTTTTAAATTTAATATAACATTATAAGGATTACTTTATCTTATTACAGACTCTTAATGCATGTTCTAATGGCCCATAATTAGGTGGGCTCATTAAGAACAGCAAAGGGAGCCTTGCCCCATTACTCCCTTTGTCTCAGCTATTTGGACTTTGGACTAGTTAGAGGACAGCTTGAGCTACTGGGAAAAGGGGAAAAGGAAACATGTATGAGAAGAGAGAAAGCAGGTGAGATACAAAAGGCCAATGGAGAGGAGAGGGAAGAAGGGAACAGAGAGGCCAAAATCTACAGCTCCCATGGACTCAGGTTTCTCTCTGCTGCACAGCAGTCCATAAGCAGCTGAGGGGACTCTGATGCTTCCCCACCCCTGAGTACATGCGGTAGAACCCCCCAGTCTCATCTCCCATTCACCAGGAAGTAGAGAAAGTTCCAGAGAATGTCATGCAGGACTGAAACTTGAGCAGTTACATCATTTACAATTTGCCTACTAGACAGCAGTAGCAGCATGGTACCCAGGACAGAGGGCAGTCACCAAGACACCGCAAAGGTTAAACAACACAACCAAGGCTGCAGGGTCTCTCCTAGGCAGCTGGAACTAAATCTAGGCCTAAAGCTACTGATCATCCTGCTGAAGTATTATTCCTTGATTCACTTTTTTAAAAAAAAAAACTTTTTTTTTTAATGCAAGCCTTTACTAACTCAAGAGTTCTGAATTTCTAAAATTTATTCTTTTTGAAATAAATAGCTATGTCTCCAAATACTGGGTTAGTAGAAACCATTGTTAGGTAGTATTAGACTGTGTCTGTCTCTCACTTCTGAAGCTAACCAAGTAAGTCATATTTATGACTTCCGTTGTTTTCCCATGTAATTACAATACTTACAGCTATTGTTTCTCAAATGTTCATAAAACTTAGAGAAGGAATTAACTGGGGAAAATACCACTGCTTAACCCAGGTTATTAGTACAACAGTGGTGATATTGCTTTATTGTGTGGCAAAATGAAATGAAGAATTCTCCTTTCATATGAGGACAGAACAAGAGGTTCCTGCTAGGCACAATGGTCTGGAATTGGGAGTATCCAATTTACTTCACATACAGACTAAAAAGTTTTATCTGTCACTCAACTTTTCAGGACACAGAGGCCAAATGTAGGGAGACCTACCTGTGTGACATAGTTAAGTTTCCCAAAAGAGGAGTGAAATCTCCCAACTGGGAAACAAGAAAGAGAGCCAGAGAAGAGGGCATATAGAATGTTCTTCTTTAGAGAGACCTGTCCCATAAACAAACTCTTATCTACATCAAAAGTATGACGAATTAGTGATTGGGTTATGAGCTATGTCATCCTGCACACTATGGTTTTTGTTTGTTTGTTTGTTTTTGTTTTTGTTTTGTTGTTTTTTTTTTTTTTTTGAAAGCTACGAAGGAGTAAGAAAATGATAGTAAGTAAATGGTACTTAGGTGCCATTTCTGTTGGAGACAATTCAGAACAATAGATCCTCAAAGAAATAATGGTGGCTTCTCTTCAACCATCTCTCCAGGACTTCAATTGCAGGGCCACAAAGTACAAAGGAGTGAGGGATCCATGGGCACAGAGCATGGAGAAGTGGAAGATCAGTGGACACAGAACATGGAAGAGTAGAGGATCAATGGGCACAGGGCATGGAGAAGTGGAAGATCAATGGGCACAGAGCATGGAGGAGTGGAGGATCCATGGACACAGAGCATGGAGGAGTAGAGGGTCAGTCTTCTGAATGCAGGTCACTCTCTATCACCACTCATGGTGAGTACGGAGCTCCCTTCAGCATAGAAAGCGGCTGCAAGTGTGGAAAAGTAAGGGACCTGCTGAGCACTTACAAACCTCTCACTGAGCATGGGAACAGTTAATTGAACAGACTACACAGTCATTAAAGAACATGAGGAATTTTTTTTTCTGAAATTTCAGCATTAGCGCTGAAAGGCTTCTACTGATTATGTTTTATTACCTGGTTTGTTAAGCATCCATCGTAAAGTGCTGTTAAATTATAACAAATTAGACTCCTTCCTCAAAAGTGTCACTGAAATGTACTTAGCAAGCTCATCAGTGCCACAAATATGTAATTATTTATTTTATTAAGTAGTTTTGTTGCCTTGACATATCACAAAGTGCTTTTTCATTATTTTTTTTCCTAAAAATGTTTAAATGATTATAAAGCATGGAGTTCTTGGATGTGGTTATATTCTCACAAATATCCAAAGTTCTTAACAGTTTCTTGCCCACTTGGATATTGCTTACAATTTTACCTTTGAGCTAAAGATTGAAGACCACAGTGAGAATTTTGTTAAGGGTATAAAACTTCCTTCACCCAAAATAATGCAAACAGCAGATGTTACATAAGTGGAAGTTCTATGGACATCTAGAAAGTTCCATTCCATGGGACGCTAGTAAGGAGCCTCAGAGTTAAGGGATTTTAAATGTTTCAATAAATATATACAACAATAAATTTTCTGACATGCTACATTTAACATTTTCAAGTTACACTGTATTGAGGGAAGAGGCAATTGCCTGTCTCTTAATGACAAGAAGTTCAAAGTCATCCTCAGTCTTGATTTTGTTGGTTAGAAGCAACCAAATAATATCCTATCCCCTTGCCATCTTCTGTCAACCCAAGACACATTGTCTTAGCATTTCTCGCAGGAGAACTTTACATGAGAAAAGAAATAAGTCATTGCATAGAAAAACAAACAAACAAATAAACAAATGCATCCTGGCCAGCTTATTGAGTTCAGTGCCAGACTGTACTAAGCATCTTTCTTGCTTGGTTCCATTCAACTCTCAACCGGCGCAGAAGCCACTGTTTCTATCCACACTTTACCCATCAGGGAATTGAGAAGGGCAAAAGAACCCAGTCAATAACCAAGCTGACATTCCTTTTTCTTTTCCAGTTGTCAGGATGACATTCCATTTTTTCTTTTATGCCTTGGCAGCTGGGCCCAAACTCTCAGAACCATGTGTCTTTTATCTATTTAAAGCTCTGTGAAAGAGGAATGGTTATATTTTATTTTGGAGAAACAAATGGCCTATATCAACTTCCACCTGCCCTTGATTTTATGCAGTTTTATTACAATAAATTATGAAGCAAAGGGTGAAAGTCCTCAATTCAGAGAATTTTAAATAGTCTTAAATCAAAGTTGTAACATACATCCATTGGTCCAGGAGAGAGGAAAAAGAAAAAACAGTAAATCTTTTGTACAGCAAAATTATCACAAGGGTATGTGGAGTCCTCCAGTCTTAAGGACTTTCCCCCTTTGAGTGGGGACTGCAAATCACCGGGTTATTGTGCAGCATAAGCAGTGAGCCCATCAATCTCATGTTCATCATTTGCTAGAGACTGCTTTGACTTTGTAATCATGTGCCCCTCTGTTCACACTATACCATCAGTGATGTGGGGGTCTCTAGAGAAAGCTGCAGACAGAATCAGGAAGCATGCTAATGACTAAATCTTAACAGAGCCTTAGATATGGTCAGCAATGGATACAGAAGGACAATTTGGGGAAGCATATTCAACATAATTGTGGCACCCAAGAGAACATTCATACTATAAACCAGCAATAAACTATAGATAGAAGTGAGTGCAAAGCAGACACAGAGAAAGAATTCTCACAACCACTTCAAGTGCACAGATTTTCTTCTAAGGATATAATACTTGGATACCTGCTGGGAATATAAAAATGGAGCTAAATATGCACATGGTAGTTATTCAGGTTAAAATTTAGAAATTCTAAATGGGAGAAACTTCAGTCCAGAGTCACCCAATTACTTGACATCTCACTGAAAACTGTTGGTGGTGAATGCATTCCAAGTTTGTCCAGAACTACTCATTCCTCATCTACTTACTCTTCACCAAGGCTTGGCTTTTTTCCCCCCTAAAGCATTAGAGAGCAAATATTTTGATGTAGATGTAACCGTCTTGTTAAATAAGAAACACAGAACCAATTGCAGAGTTAAAAACCATGAGGTCAGAGCAAGAGTGGAAAACCTTACCCTTCACTGCTTCTGCTGTCCTTCCTCCCCGCAAGAGACCTACTTCTGTGTGTCCTGTCTATTTATAGACTTTCTGTTCTGTTTTCTCATTGGTTGTAAACCCAGCCACATGACCTCCTTGTCACTGCCTGTTTGTACAGACCTCCAGGTCTTCTATGGTTAGTATTGAGATTAAAGGCATGTGTCTGCCATGCTGGCTGTGTCCTTGAACACACAGAGATCTACCTAGCTCTGCCTCCCAAGTGCTGGAATTAAAGGCATGTACCACTACCACCCAGCTTCTTCTCTGGCTTGCTCTGACCTCAAGGCAACTTTATTAACATACAAATAAAATCACATTTCAATACAAATAAAATATCACTATATTTTGAGCTTTGTGGGACATTTTGTCTCTGCAGCAAATACCAGACTCTGCCATTATAGCATGGAAGAAATCCAACGCATGGTGATGAATTAATCTATGTTCCAGACAGCCAGCTAGATTTTGGCAGCAAATGCTAATATGCCAACCTCTACTCTGGATTTTAAATCCAGCCCTGGTATTTATTGATTTAAAATTTGATTTAATCTCCTCAACTTTAAGTTCTTCTCAATGAAGAATGCTGTTTTTTCCCAACCGTATTATCAGTTTTTCTCAGATAAAATTATTGAAAATTGCTTCCCATAGGATATAATTCAGAGAATATCATCCTTTAGATAATATAAAAATCATGCAAAATAATAGAATGATTATATTCATGTGTGTCAATATGTGGTGATATTATTTTCCCCAAAATATTGTATACCTTAATAAACTTATCTGGGGTCAAAGAACAGAACAGCCACAATATTAAACATAGAGGTTAGGCAGTGGTAGTACACACATCCTACCATTCCAGAAGCAGGGATCTGTCTGGATCTCTGTGAGTTCAAAGCCACACTGGAAACAGCTAGGCGTGGTAACAAGAGCCTTTAATCTCAGGAAGTGATGGCAGGAAGCAGAAAGCAATATAAGGTGTGAGGACCAGGGACTAGCTTGGTTAAGCTTTTAGGCTTTTGAGCAGCAGTTCAGCTGAGAGCCATTCAGAAGAGGACACAGAGGCTTCCAGTCTGAGGAAAAAGGATCAGCTGAGGAATTGGTGAGACCTGTTAAGATTCATGCTATGGTTAATCTTGATTAGCAATTTGACTGGATTGAGAGATGCCTAGGGGAGAGTAAAACACACTTCTGGGTGTGCCTGTGGGGCATTTACAGAAAGGACTGTCATGGGAGAGAAATTCTGAGGTGGGAAACATGATGAAAAAGTATAGGCAACAGCATGCACTAGGCTAGGAACACAGATGGAATAAAGCAGGAAGAGGAAGCCGGTCAGACCTGCAAATCCCATGCCTGAGTAGTGCCCTCACCTGTGGATGGAGTACGCTAGCCTTTCAGCACAGATACCTGAAGCATCCACACCTTTGAATCCTTGATTAGGACAATGCCACTGGTCCCTTTGCTTGGAGATAACCAACATCCAAGACTGAGCAGCTACCAAGTTCTCTGTATCTCCAGTGTAGATGGCCATTGTTAGTCTACTCAGCCTCCAATTACATAAACCAACCCAATAAATCTCTTTTGATAATTACATGTGTGAGTTGTGTTAGTTCTTGTAGATATCCCTGATTAATATACATATATGATTTATTGAAAATCTGTAATGTACTAGACACTTTAGTAAGAATTTTATATATTGTCAAAACTGGTTTCCATAATTATCCTTCAAAGCAGGTATTAAGTGGCTCAAAAACATTAGGAAGCTGAAAATTGCCTAGCTAGAAGTGGCTGAAATGTAATCAGTTAGTTGCTCATCAGAATCTTTATCTTCATCTACAACCCAAGATAATGTGGCAAGGAGAAAAAAAAAAAAAAGAATAGCATCCTAAGATTCACAGAGGCCTAACAGCCCCCTAATGACTGTTCTACACAGAGATCAATGCATCCCTCAACCTGCATCTACAACACTTCTGTTTGCAGTAGACAGTAATTAACAGAGACCCACAAGGGGTCACTTGCAGAGAATAAGAGACTGCAGAATTATCAACCCTAACGGGAACATATACAGCACACATCTCCTCCCAAGTCTTCAGGATCAGTATGGAAGAGGGGGAGGAGAGAGTGTAAAAATCAGAGGCAGAGGCGACTATAAGGAAACATCTTCTGAACACAGAAGGGCAATTGCCCAGATGAACTCACAGTGGTTGTAACAACATGTGTAAGAATTTTACAAGTTCAAGTCAGACCAAATCCCAGCATGGAGATAGGAATTAGTCATGCAATCCCATCCCCAGCCATGGAGCAATTAATAGTTGTTAGCTGCAGGGAAGGAAGAAAATAATTTTCTCTAGGAATGTAGCCCCTGGCAAGTCAACCACACAGTCCAGTGGAAGACCACACATTCAAGAGTATTTGGGGCAGCACAAACTGGTCTTGATGGGTTTACAAAAAATAAATAAATTTTTAAAAAAGGAAAGGGATACAAAGTTGGTTGGGTGAACGGAGAAGGGAGTGGTTCTGGGAAGAATTGGGGCACAGTGGATACAATCAAGACAGTTATGAAACTCAAAACTCCCAAAGAACTAATGATACATTTAAAACCAAAAATCAAAATGACACCCTTACAGCCCAACTCCACACCAAACAGCTCTCTGGTTTGTGTTAGCTCTGTGACTGTGACTGAGGGGTTTCTTCAGTCACTGGCTTCTACCCTCTTGCTACACTGAACCATCTTCCTTTGAGCTCACCTCTAGTCCTCAGCCACTTAATTTAATATTTGTTTTGTTTTGTTTTGTTATTTCAAGACAGTGTTTCTCAGTGTAGTTTTGGTCCCTATCCTGGATCTCACTCTGTAGACCAGGCTGGCCTCAAACTCACAGAGATCCACCTGCCTCTGCCTCCCGAGTGCTGGGATTGAAGGTGTGCACCACCACTGCCTGGCTTCATTTCATTTTAAAATTTTCTGTTAATGTGTAGGCTCTTGCTTTTCTATATGTACCATATATGCAGGTACTCATGGGGTCAGGAATGGTTGTCAAATCCCCTGAAACAAGAGTGGCAGTTGGCTGTGAGCCGCTGTATGTATGTGCTGGATACTGAACCTGGGTTGTCCACAACAGAAGCCAGTGCTCTTAACTCGTGAACATTCTACTCAGCCTTCACTTTTCAGTTCTTGGCCCACTTGACCTTTCTAGGGTGACCCTTCTTAAGACTCTTCTCTATGACATCCTCGAAGTTCCTTTCCCCCCCTCTTACATCATAAGTCAAAACTCAAATGTCTAATCCATATGGGATGAATAACGAATAAGCACAGTTGTTCCGTTCCTAATAATTCTTTCACAGAATTATAGCAAGCATGTAATACTATCTTATCTACCATAGTACCACAGGTCTGTCCATCCTGGAAACTCATGGAAATGTGGCTTCTCTTTCACTTTCCCTGTTTTCATGGAAACGTAAGTACAAGAAAGACACCTAAGTCATAAATAGTCCTAGACATGTGATACTAAAACAACAGCTTATGTTTCACAATAGATGGACCTAGAATCTACACACTAGAATCCCTGTCTAGAGAAGTTGGTCAACACCCTGCAGGTCTAACTCAGCATGCCTGTCTGCAGTGTTTGTTCCCCACTTTGATATCTTTGAAGTCAGAGCCAGAACAATAGAATAATCTTCTCAGTGAATCCTTGTCCGCTGTTGTACCTCTGGCCCCTCCTTGAACTATGTTCTCTCTCCATTGCTATTCTTTAGTCCACCTCCTTAGCTACCTTCACCTACTAGAAAGCTTTCTTAGTAATTATTTTTACATGTTATATTATTCTCTGCATGATACCTAACTATCCAATCCTCTTGTCAACCTCAGCTGGCTAAAAGTTTATTATGATCAGCGACTAATTCCTTCCCAACCAGTACACAGACACTTTAGAATTTTGTCATAAATATATTCTGATTCCCTAATATTTAGGCTCAAAGTTTCTGTACAGGAAGTATGTTAAGTTTTGGTGTTTGTTGTTGTTTTTTTTTTTCTCAAATAGTTGTACGATTGTGTACAGCTTCCATTCAGCAGACTTCAACTCATTTTCTCCAAGTCCTAGAAAACCTCTACAGTGCCAGAACCTGGTTTGTCCCCAAGATGAAAGGCAGACATGGCTAAAAGCAAACTGGTCTCATGGTCAATCCAGTTGGAAAATTCTGGTCTAAGTAGCATTTAGCATTCCCTCTGCAGCTGTGCATTTCAGCATTTTTCCATATTCAAAGTCCCCAAGAAACTCCAGAGGAGAGATGAGACCATCTTCCTGAGCATCATTGTTGAGCTCCCATGGAACTGGAACACAGTGTGATGGTAACAGAGTTTCTTTAGGGTCTAAATGTTTGGCACATGGGGCCCTGTAGGATCTGTGCCTCGTCATATTCTCCCTATCATTTCCTACTAAGCAAAGCTTCCATCCCAGAACTCAAGTTCCCGAACACATGCACACCCACCTCAGCAAATTTTCTGTCGGCACTGCCATGGCTTAAACATTCAACCTTCAACTTTAAAGAGCTACTCTATCCATCAGAGGTGATGTAAAGAAACAAACAGACAAAAAACTCATCAAAATCTTCCCAGTGCTCTTTGACAGCTCTGCTCTGAGCAGCCTCCTCTTGTCTTTGTCTCATCCAGCCATCGGTAAATCTGGAGATCGATGCTGGCTTTGCTTTTTCCTACTCCTCAGCCTGTGCCTGTCCCTACGCTTCAGACTGCATCCCATTTTTACATGGGTCTTTCTTCACAGATGTTTGGTGAGTCTGGTGATAAATAAGGTAAAAGGCCATGCTACCTACAAACCACATAACTACAGGTTCACGGGAAAGAGGGGTAGGGATGACTGCTGGGTAGCTTGAGAGTTTGTATAGGACAAATTTCCCAGCAATTATGTGTGTAAAAAGACTTTATGTCTCTCTAGTAGAGACAGGAGTGTAGTGGGCAGCCATCCCAGCTTTGGCCTGGAAGTTCCAACACCCACTGAGGTTTCGGTAATGGTCACGCCCACAAGGCGGGGCTGAGGGAGGAAGCGGAAGACCCAGGATGGAGAGGAGAGGTCTCTCTTGGTTCTGGGTCTTCCGCTTCCTCCCTCAGCCCCGCCTTGTGGGCGTGACCATTACCGAAGCCTCAATGGGTGTCGGAACTTCCAGGCCAAGGCTGGGATGGCTACCCACTACACAGGAGACATGAATCAACACAAAGGAAGAAAAAGAACCTCCTGGAAGGAAAAGGACCCTTCTTAAGAAATAGGAAGCATTCCCTGAGGGAGAAATTCATGTCATATCCCTTGCATTGCTGAGTTGGCAGAAACCATCAACTATCATACAAGACAGAATCGTACAACTCAACTCTTACATCAGTTCAAACAGCTCAACACCGAGAGTGACTCCTGGGGTTCAAAAGGGCCACACAATCAAGGGATGTCTGCAAGAGCTTCAGACTCAGAAATGTTCTTTCTGCCCCAGGATTTGGGAGGCTCACAAACACTGATAAGATTGAGAAACAGGACGGTGCCTGAAGAGAAACCATGGGAGGGAGTGATGGGGCCCAGAAGAGAGAGGAGCCCAGGAGAGCCGCTACCCTAGAACAAACTGAAACTTTGAAACCAAATGCTGCAGCCGGAACTTGACTATTGTTCTCACCACAACTCCATCCTGAAGAAAGACAGCTAACCCCAGAATGCTGCTCTTTACACCCAAACAAAGCAAAGGCAACAGAGTCTAGAAATCCATTTTGCTTAACAGTTAGATTCCCTGGCCTATTAATCTCTCAGGGAGGAGAAAAGAAATTTGGACATGAGAAATACTTACTTATTTGGAAATAAATATGCATGGAAATGCTAACCCAAAGTATAAAACCAGTATTTATGCCCATTTACATGAATTTTAAAGCAATATGAATCAAGAGGCTGTAACATCGTCATCCCAGCTTTCTATAACGGGACAGGGAAATAATGTAATATCTGCATTCAAATTTATTCCATGTGTGAATAGAAGCATGTTCTATGGATGAATTTCTTTGTGAAATAATTGACTTTTTCTTATAAACCCAATAAAAACAATTTCATTTCATCAAAATTAAGAGATCAATCTAACGCACAACAAAGTAAAACATTCTAATCCATATATGTAAATGAGGTAAGTGCAACACATTCAACATCTGCTAACTTCAAACTATATAATATTCATTTCATACAGTTTGAAACAGAGGCCTGAGTGTGATGAGGGAGAATATCGCTGCCGAGAGAACTCCGTGTGACATTTTTCCATCTCATATTTACAAGCAGCTCTATGTGTAAATAAACAGCTAGTTTAATATCTGTGCCAAATGAAAAAAAAAATATTGCACCACTTGGAGCTTTGACGCACATGGTTTATACGTATAGTTTAATTTAGAAAAAGAAAATGATGGAGAGCCTCACTATTATCAAAGTTATACCTAGAGAAATGAGGAATTATCACCTTGGCCACCTTTCTAAGTGAGAGTCCGTCCAGAGCTGCATCTATTTTATATCTACAGAAATCACACCATCACCCATGCAAACGGCTGCAGCTCAGAAGAGGCGCATTATCCCTAATTAACACAAAGAAAGACTCGCTTCTCCAAGTCTGGGAGTTCTTTCGTGATTTCTGTCACAACTGATCTTTATTTAATTGCTCCGTTTTAAGGATTATTTATCTTGTTTTTCCTCTCTGATTACCTCCTTCCAGTGCTTTAGAAATTGGAACCACCATTAGCGACATCACTAATTTCCCCTACAGATCATCTGAGCATCCAAGTAGAAACATTGTATCAGTTTTTTTCACAAAATTGAAATGGTTTTAGATGGCTAATTTTCATCATCTATAAAGCAAGCCTCAAAGGTAGCTGTTCTTTTAAAAAAAAATAAGTAATTTCTTACAACTGAAAATTTAACTACAATATTTCAAAGAGAAGATAATGCTAAAATGGAGTTGGTTATAATCATTAAAGCCTTTTGTTCCATCAAAAATAGACTCTTTAGGTAAAGGCCACTAAACTTCACAGGGCACACAAATCATATTTCAATTTATTGAGCACAAATTTCCCCCCTGTGTTTATTATTTGTCATTTGGATATATAAATAGAGAATTAGATTCAGAATAAATTAAGCATAGTGATAATTTGTGGCAGGCCTGATAAATCACGTCTTCACGCACTGCGATTACTTGAAATGAGAGGGCCATCCACACATAAGGCTGATAAATTGTTCCAAGTCCAGGAAGGGTTTGATCTGCACACCAGCTCTTTGCCTTTCATGCAGGCAAAAAACACATTAAGTTGAAAGCCTTTACCTAATATTTCAAATGCAATTTAAAATACTGCCAGTGATAAACAACATTTAGTTATTAGGATTAAGCACAGAAAAACAATAAATATCACTTAATAGACAGAACAAAAAGCTAAAGGCATATGACACAGCTCAGTCACAGTCCCGGCCTAGCTGGGGCAGAGGAAATGACATGGTACCAAAGATTACATTGGAATAGAAAGCTATAGGACATGCACGTAGTGGATGGACGAGAGCTCACTGTTCATCTGTTGGAGTCACAGTGAATCTTGCCATGGGAGGTCCTTAAATCATTCCAAAGGGGGACTGTGTGACCCTTGACTTTCATTTTGGTGTCTCTTCTACACACATACACGTGCACCAGCTTATGCTGCCATCCATCCAAGACCCAAACCAGTAGATCTCCATTTGACCTTGGGGTTTGAACTTAATGGTAAGCTAAAACAAACAAACAAAAACGTATTTTCTTTATAAACAGCTTCGGTCAAATATTTCACTATAGTGGCAAAACTCCTGCCTAATATACCCACTCACAATTTGTGTCCATTATAATCAGCTGGTCTCGGAGGCCATTATTAATTACATTTGGTGTCATGAAACCATACAGATAAACTGCTACAGAGTGAAAATACACATTGCATTTTACATTCTGCATGGAAGGGACATGTTTAATACCCTGCCAGGTTCTGATACTAAAAGCAGGTTATGTGGCACTGCCTGGCTTCAAGGAGACAGACATTGGTGTTTAGAAGTGCCGTCTTGTACATTCTATCTTGGCTATTACAATAATTCGTATGTAGGAATAATTTTAGACCATGTTAAACAAAAATTTAAAGAAAGAACTATTGCCTTCCCTTAGATATTGATTAGCATAACCAGGTCAATGTGGGAGGAAATAGAAATTTAGTTAAGTGATAAAGAACCCACAGCTCTCCACAGTTGCTTCCCAAACATCCAATATTGAAAATAAATTCCTTCATTCAATAGTCCTTTTTCCAAGTTTCTTATGGCTGCTGTACCAAATAACCACAAACTTAGGGTTTCATGCTTTAAGAAGAGGATCATCTAAAGTTCACCTGGCAGCCTGGTATGACACAAGATGCCTGTACCTCAATCCTTTGTAGACTGAAATAAGAAGACTGAATGTCCAAGCCACCCTAGGCTACATGGCGAGACCAATTTGAAAAAAAAAAAGTAAATAAATGTTAACTGGATTTGGGACTAATGAAACATACGTCCTGAAGGAGATCTGCTCCCCTTACCAGCCTCCATTGTGAACACAATGTGGACTTTATCCATGTAGACAAGGAATATTTTGGCCAAGATCTCAAGTAAAATCAGCCAGAAGCTAAGAAAGTCTACAGATGGAGGGCCACAGTGAAAAAACTTTGGGTTTTCATTGTATCCAGCAAAAAATAATCTGTATTTTTTGTAGACCTCTAATGGAAAGGGTCCTTGATCTAAGCAATAAAGCTTCAATAGTTAAAACAGAATTTGCTGTGTTTGCCTGAACTCTTTGTTCTTGAACACTTTATCATGTGGAAGAGAATTTTAAAAAAAGACAAAGACATGTGTACATCAGAGAAGGTGAGGAGCTTTCTGTGCAAGAAAATAATAAATCCATGATACTGTATTATTTCTTTCTTAAGACTCCAACAAGTACAAGCAAATTCAAGACTAGAAACAATTTCCCTACAAAGAATGAGGCTTCATACACTAAAACCAATGACATATTCTAGATACCAGAAACTCTTCTTGAATATCTTTATGAAACATATTAAAGGCTATTGTCTTACTTGTTGGTCAAGTGTTCTCCAAGTATAATCTTACATTAGACTTTATATGTGAAAAGCATAGCATTGATGTTATTTATGTTCAAATAGAGAACTCAGACATCTCTAACTGATGGTATTTGAACAACTAAGGATGGATCATAGTAAATGCTCATCAGGAAACCAAAACCAGAGGCGAGAAGAAGTGGTACAAAACAGTCTCAATTTCTTAACATCAGTGGACAAACCTTTACATTTCATTTGTCCTTGACAGCCTAATGAGTCCTGAATTCAAAGGATAATAAACAAGGTTGTATGTAGACTATATCCTAATAATTCCCTTGAATTCTTCCTAAATGGTATAGAATAAAAGCAATCAGATTCTTCCCAGGCTTGTGGAATGCCCATGGTGAGACGTCCCAGAGCCAAAGGGATCACTGACTCTGAGTATTCTACTACTCATACTCTCACAGCAAGCTCTCTGAAACAGAGGCATTGTCTCCTCTTGACCGACAAAGAGCTCATATATACAAAGTACCAAGGGCATACACCGATTTCACAGTCCTAGTCAAAATGAAAAATTCAACTGAACCTTGACATCTGAATATAAGCAGAGTTTGTGGCAGAAGTAGATTCTGAGCTTGTAGACTACATAAACATGTTGAATACAGAAGGCCCTCATACAGTCTCATTTGTCTGTCCACACAACCCAAGTATACACTGTTACTGCTCAGCTCTGAACTCAAATGAAATCCAACAAAAACATCCAAGCCACTCTTATTCTTGTTTGTCTCTAAGAATCCAGTTTCAAATGCCACTGTAGCCCTTTAGTAGATTATGCCCACCTAGGGTAAACATTTTTAATAGCATACACTAACAAAGAAAAATCCATTTAATAACACTGCACTTTCACCATCAGGATGTATTTCCAAGAACTTTTATCATTTGATTTTGGTGTTTTTACATTAAATCTTGAACTCTCCTAATTAATTGTGAATATGAAAATATCACTATGTTAATAATCCCATGTAAATAGCAAATACTTGGGAGTGGGTGACGGCTTTCACATTAAGTGGGCATTCATAATCACTTATTTACTGCCCCTTATACCACAACAGACATAATGTCTACTTCATTTCCTAGCCTATAATTGTGCAATAAATTTATTCATCAATTATTATATACTAATGGGCTGTGTAATATCCTTTTAGGATTTTATCATAGGTATTTTATTAAAATTAATAGATTCAATTACAGAAAAAAATTACCCTTTGTCTACTGCTGTTTATTTTAATTGTAAGTAGTTAAAGAGTTTATATTTTGTATTCTTTGATTTGAACCTAAGTTATATATATAATCTAATTCCTGCTGGTAGTTTTTTTATGTATAACTTTTGCATTATAATAAGCCACATGTGAATTTCTGATGTTATTCTTTACACATTCTATTATTAGTATATTAATCAACAGCTGCCAACTTTAGAGTTTTTAATTAGAGAAAAGTAGCTTCATTCATTCATTCCATATACACTTATTACTTGTCTCCTATGTACCAGACACTATCAGTCATCAGTAGATACTTCCACGGTACTTGGAAGTAACATATATATATATATATGTTTGTACACACACATATGCATTTAAGTAAATTTTGAAATTTTAATAAGTTGGTAGTCATTCTGGGATACTATTTCTGAAGCCGCCCAAGAAAGATGAGGAAACAAGCCATATAGATACCCCATGAACCTAAAGGACATAACTGAGATGGTGATGAGGAAGATGTGTATGTACTATTCCAAGATTAACCAAAAGACAGATTGACCAGAAGTAGAGTAATTAGAGGTGAGAGAAATAGATTGAGGCAGAAATTTGTGGTGGAAATTGTACAGGATTGACATGCTTCTCTAAGGTCTTCTGTGGAGAGAGAGAGAGAGAGAGAGAGAGAGAGAGAGAGAGAGAGAGAGGGGAGTTGATGTACTTGAATTCTTCCCACCTATAATGGAGGTCTATTATTATGTTCGGCAGATGCGCTTTGTGTGGTAATTCAGCAATACAGGCTGTCTTTGCTTGTGACTCTCCTAGTCTGACACTCACCTGACAGTCACTGACAAAGGGGAAGTCCACTGAGAGCTATTATTAACACTCACATTCCATAGCCACAGACTAGTCAGAAGCCCAAGGAAAAACCAGATTTCATTGTATATTGCTTTTGTCTGTTACTATGGGCAAATGTAGACACAGTGAGGCCAATAGGAAAATATTCCTATTGGTTAGGAGAGGAAATGATGATGTCTAAACCATGGTAGCACAAGTCAGATTCTAGCTCTGTTTTAAACATAGGAGCAGGAGGATTTGTTGATTCATGGAATGTAGAGAATTGAATTAGAGAGGGAGTTGGAGAAGCACTTTGCTACTGCATATAAAAGGCTTTGGAAGCAAGGCATTAAAGAGGAACACCACAAGTTTGGTTCTGAAACACCAAACTAAAACTTCCATGAGACAGAGACATTGAAATGTAAACAGCTGGGAATATGAGTCTGGGGAAGAGAAAAGAGAGAGGTTTAGGCATCATCAACAGAGGCACAGCATTGTATAAAGAAGAAAAAAGGCCCAAGGCCTGAGTCAGACAGGCAACAACGGACTTAGTAAGAAGTGTTATGATTTAGGAGAGAATGCACCAGTGTGTAGTGTTTCAAAATCTCAGAGCAAATGGGGTTTTAAACTCACCTTTAAGGAGAGAGTGGTCAGTTTTATGGTCCTCTCAATAGGTCAAGTTAAACAAAGACAGATCACTGGTCATGGGATTCAGCAACATGGAGGTCATAGCCAACACTGACAGGGGATCGCTTCATGAATTGGTGGAAATGAAAGCTCACTGGAGTTCTTTAAGAACAGAAAGTTGAGGTCAGAGATGGAGTGGGTCCTGGAAGAAGTTTAGCATACCTATATACAAATAGAGTAATTCAAGAAAACAAGAATAGGGAAGGATACAAAGGAGAGGGAGAGAAAATGCCTGGTTGGTATCTTGACTATGTGGGGAGAGATGGAAGTTGATGCACCTCAGGATGGGAATCCTCTCTGGATTTCAGCCACTGAAATGGTGAGAAGTCAAAGTACAGTAAGTAGCTGAGAAGGTTTGGGGGCAGTGATATGTAGGACAACCTGCTGAGGGCATCTGATTTCCCCCAGGCAAGAGCTCCCAAGATCATTAGCTGAAATGAGAACGGAGGAAAACCCCGGGAGAGAGTAGTGAACTTGTCATCTAGAGTACCAGAGAGTGACAGATTTCTGTTGGCAGACTGCTCTGAGAGACACAATTCATTGGCAGTCATGAACTTCAGTCAGAGCAGATGGTTTGGGATGGTTTCACACATTTATATAACTTTTGGTTGTCTTCACCACCATTCTCCTCCTCATTCTCCTCCCTCTCACATTGAAATCCTCCTCAATAGCCCCTTCCTACTGTCATGTATTCCTTTAGTGTGTGGTCCACTGAATTGAATTAATTTATTGTCCAGTCATGAGTGGAAAGTAATAGCAAGAGAAGCTTATGAGTGTCTACAACACATACCCCCAACAACCTTCAACTTCAACTTCTAGTAGTCCCTCAGGGGAGATTGGACATCATAGACCACTCGCCCATTCATGATGAAACTTTGCTATAGCTAATCTAGGCTAGACTTTTGAGTGCCCTTTTCCCGCTCTAGCTCTCCTTAACTAGGCAGATAAATGAGGCTAAGTGCTGAGAGTTCTCATTTTCATCCATGGCCTTAACGTTAATATTTTTAAATATTAAACATTTTCAGAATATTGGTCTCTTTCCATTTGTGTTTCTGAAACTGGTGAATCATTATAGATAAGTGCCCAGAATCCAGTCACTCACACACCTTTGGCTCTGTACTCCTTCAGTTCCTTTGGTGACGGATTATTATATCTAACTCCTTAGCACCCATTCTCTCTGCCAGAACTCCTTATCTTTCTAGAAATTGCCCATGAAGGATGTAGTTCCAGTTCCCCTCTGCAAGCTCATAATCCCATAGTCCAGTTCCTCACATCTTCCCATCCTCCATGGTGTGGGGCTAGAAGTCAGTCTGCATCCTCTCAGCCCATTCTTACCCATAGTTCTGAAGACAGACTTGAGCGGAACCCTTCCACAGAGTCTGTTCCCTGACTAAGAATGAACTGAGCACCTCCATAGTCCCTTCTTACCACTCAGAGTCCCATCTGCCTTTCTACTTCATCTACCCAAGGACCCAATTCACAGACAGTCTGGATGGTGAGTGACATGGGGTGACAGATTGCAGCACATAGTCTGCTCCTTACCTCAAATTGGACCAATCCTTTCACAGTCCAGATGGTTGACGCTGCTGCAGAAAGCTGGTTAATATGTTGAGTTTACCCCCACAAATAACTTGCTTTGGGGAAAATTTGAGAAATTGGTATCGAAACAAATGGAAGGTCAACTTATTTAGTTGAAAAGAGAAAGTCTCCGTCGAAACATTTGGACAGGTTTCAGTTCAAGTAGAAAAGCACTTCACTTATTCCATTTGAACAGTCTCTGTTGAATAAGCATGAAAAATGTTTTTCATTAGTCCTTCCATACTACACCTGACAAGCAGGGGCAAAACAGGAATTTTTTTCTGTAGTTAACAAATATTCGGTAGTGAAATGGAGCAGCAGGGGAGAGGCACAAGGAATGGTAATTTTGCAAAATGAAAAGGCGCAGGCCCAAACAGCTCATTTATTCCCAAGAAGGAGCAAGAATATGCTAACAAGTGATAAAAATAAATATGAAATTTCTAACTAGAGATTATGATTAAAAACAATTTATAATCGCTCTGAAAATGAGGAGAGGCACTTGGCTTTTGTTATTCGCCTCAATCTGATTTATTTTCTCACACCCCACTCTTTCAACAGGGGACCCCCAACAGTCTTGTTATAGATAGAATTGTTTGTCTCACACCCGGGCTTATGCATGCTATGGTACAAATAGCTTATTCCGCAACCTACTTTTATTTCTGGGTCTAGGACTTTACATTAACACGATTTCCCCCTTACTTTTAATACTCTGAGAATCATTGTACATGTGGAATATCTAGTTTTGAAATGCAAATGCCTTTGACATTTTACTTTAATTCCAATTTGGAAGGTAATTTAAGGGTTTAATTAACAATAAAGATGAATCAACCTATTAAAATGAATACATAAACAGGGAGTAGCAATTTACAAAAACGAAAGGAAATTTTTCTAATGCATTCTCTGTACATTCTTGCTGGAGTGGGAGAGACTACACATCCGTGTACTTCCTCAGACAATTAAGACTAGGAATGACAAGGTCTGAAAGCTGTCTTACTTTAATAGCATCTGAGGCCAGTTAATGGCTGTGAGTACCATTTATAATAAATAGAGTGGGAGAAATCAGTGGCATTTTTGAAGAAAGAGCCAGTAAAGCAAGTAAGCAATTAATTAAAGTCAAAGAGAAATACCTGCTTCAGGTCACTCAAGCAAAAACAAGTAACTCGTTAAGGTGGAAACAGAGTTTTTAATGGACACTAACTATGGGCTCCAAAGTGTGCCAAGCGCTTGCCATGTTGTCTCATGTTTTTCTCAGACTGCTGTATGATAGTTTGATTATTATTCTTTTTATTATTCTTTTTCTTTGGCGTGACAAGACCTAAGCTAACTTTCACATCATCACTCAGCTGGCAAGTGACATGGACAAGATTCACCCTCAAGTCATTCTGATTCCAGACTTACTTTGTACAGAGGTAACTTCTTACAAGTCTGTAGGACTCCAGTTGAAAAGAGGGCAGAGGGATTATAGGAGCAAGGCCGGGTCAAGATCATGACGGGGAAATGCACAGAGACAGATGACAGAATCTATGAGAGCTTGCTGACACTAGACCGACAACTAGGGAGCCTGCATGGGACCAAACTAGGACCTCTGCATGTGGGCGACAGTTTTGTAGCCTGGTCTGTTTGTGGGGCCCCTGGCAGTGGGACCAGGATCTATCCCTGGTGCATGAGCTGGCTTTTTGAAGCCCATTCTATATGCTTGGACACCTTGCTCAGCCTTGATGAGGGAGTGGGGGGTGGGGCTTGGTCCTGCCCTGTTGACTCCCCCATGGGAGGCCTTGCCCTTTCTGAGAAGTGGAGGGGGTGGGTTGGGGAAGGGGAGGGGAGGAGCAGGAGGAGGGAAGGGAAGGGGAACTATGGTTGGTATGTAAAATGAATAAATATAAATGAATTAATTATAAAAAAAAAAAAAGTTGGCAGGGCAGTGGTGGTGTATGCCCTTATTCCCAGCACTCGGGAGGCAGAGGCAGGCAGATCTCTGTGAGTTGGAGGCCAGCCTGGTCTACAGAGCAAGATCCAGGAAAGGCCCCAAAGCTACACAGAGAAACCCTGTCTTGAAACAAAATTAAATAAGTAAATAGATAGGTAGGTAGGTAGATAGATAGATTGATAGATAAATAAACAAATACTTTTAAAAGTCTATAAAATTTTAAATTCATACCTTCTTAAGATGTGTAGAGTAGGGACTGGTGAGTTGGCTCAGTGGTTAACAGCACTTGTTGTTCTTGCAAAGGACGCAGGTTCAATTCCCAGCACCCACATGGAAGCTCACCATTTCCTCAGACCCCAAACATGCATATAATACACAGACATACATGCAGGCAAAACATTCATACACACAAAATAAATCTAAAACAAAAAATATATACTTAAAAAATGTGTAGAGTAGCAAAGTAGATTTCTAAAGTTTTGTAGGATATCTCAATACGCAGGAGAAAAGATTCTTCTGAATGTGCTGAGAATAAGAAAAGCTCTGAAGATGGAACTGTATCCTATTAAAGCCAGGTAGAAATTGTCGTCTGGGGCTGGAGAGATGGCTCAGAGGTTGAGAGCACTGGCTGCTCTTGCAGAGGTCCTGAGTCCAGTTCCCAGCAACCACATGATGGCTCACAACCATCTATAATGAGATCCGGTGCCCTCTTCTGGCAGGCAGGGATATATGCAGAACGTGGTGCACATAATAAATAAATGAATCTTTATAAGAAATTGTCATCTGATGTCAATGTGTATTCACATGAGAGATTCAAAATAAATTTATATTTCTCCCTGTGGATTTTGTGCTATTGTCAATGATAACCTTTCAAATGAATCCCAAGATTGCATGGTTGTGTTTTTTCCTTATAAAAGCAGGAAATATAAATGTCTTTTTTTAAGAAATTTGGGACATAAAGTCATCAATAAGCTATAAAGTTTTCATATGCTTCTGACACGTTATACATTGCTTTCAGATATTTTCACCATAATCCTTTAGTTGGGCAAACAGACACTAATATGTTCATTTAACACCAAGCTTAAAAAACTCAGGAAGGCTAAGATGCCTGTCCCAAGGTTACATGGCTTTTAAATACTATGGATTTAAATGTTATTGGATCCAGCAGAGGCTTTTAGACTGTGCCAAGATTTAATACAAATAGAATGTTTATTGTTTTGAGCCATCACAATTATTCCACAAAACAGGAAACACTGACATAGGAAGCCCCAAAGCGCATCCACACTAAACAGTACAGGCACCTAGGTGCCCTTCAGAAGTAGATGATAAGATGCCATGGCTGAGGACACCACATACATGGCTGAATGCATGGTGTTGAGAAATCAATAGGAAACTGAGCTGGCAATTTTCTCCCTGCTAGCTGGTTTTTTCTTTCTTTCTTTGTGTGTGTTTCTTAATTACTTATTTTATGTTGGATGTTATAGCATAATCACATCCTTTCTTTCTCTCTTTCCTTACTCCAATCCTCTTAAATACCTCTTCTTGATCTTTATCAAATTCATGCCCCTTTTTCCATTAATTCCTATATATGCATATATACATGTATAGACATAAATATTCCTACCTGCTCAGGATAATGTTACTTGCATGTATGTTTTCAGGGTATCCAATACCAAATGGATAACCAATTGGTGTTCCTTGGAGAAGACTATTTCAACTCTCTGCTGGGGGCCATGAAAGAGCTTTGGAACTCATGGAAAATGGCCCACTGGTTAGCAAAGGCACAATAGGTAAATCTCAGAGAGGCAGAGCCCCAAAGCACTATGTTTCCTGCTGAAGACCTCATGATGTTATTGAACCTTATTGCCCTCACTGGTACCACATTCCTCATAATCTATGGGTTGTTTGAAAACTCTCAAGGGGTTTCTAGCCCCTCACTGGACAGTGTCACTGGTACTTATAATAACAGTGAGTGACTTTTTCCAAGCATTGCTGCTGATTAATGATTCAACCACCAACCATAGAAAGAATTTAGAGATGTAGATTGTTAGTAAAGTTAGGTTAAGATGTTTTCATTAATGGCTTTGAATCTTGGGAAACAATTTAAAGTTTAGAAAGGCACACTTTTGTTAGTTGAGCTATGGACATGTTGAGGTCAAGGAACAAGAAAGAAGACAGCCAGATTATTACTAGCTGATGTGCCTTGCTTGCTAAAGATGGGTTGGTGACCAAAGGCGATAATTAATTTCTAGTACCCATTTTGCCCCCAGCTTCCTCATATGATTTAATAAAATAATGTTGATGAGTGGATGATCCTTCTGAGGACTTAAAGTAGAAATGACTGATTATTTTATATATATAAAAGTTTAGATTTGTGACTCTTTTAAGATTTTTTATAAGATTGGCTTTTGAGATAAATAATAAAATGATTGACCCTTTCTTTGTAACCACAAACAGCTGTCTGCCAGTACAAAAGGAACTGGCTGAAATTTACTTGGCTTGCTTAAAACTTTGTTAATCAATTATAAAAGAATCATTGCTTTGGGGATGCGGATGTTATGGTGGGAAAATTAATACAAAGGAAAATGTTTAATTACTTGTGGGCTTCTAAGAAAAGCATGTAACTTGTGATTATAATGTGATTTCCTGCCGTGGAGAGATTTCGATTTGTTCTTTGGAAACTGTGTGACTTGTGGTTGTGAGAGAATCTTTTCTCGCGTAGGACTTTTGTCTTACGAAGTATGGCAGGGATAAGAGAAAAGTAAGAGAGGTAGAAGGAAAACATCAGGGAAGAAGTAGAAGGGGAAGAAAGAGAAGGAAAAGGACAGGATAGAAGAACAGAACAGAAGAGGAATAGCAGAATGAGAAAATAAAATGAAGGCGTGACTTTGTCCCTCAGAGAAGTTCCTGGGTGTGTCTGTACATCTGTCTGGCAGTTTTGCCAACTCCACACCTCCTCTTCAGAACACGACTCTCTGGGCAACCCTCAGCATTGCTCAGTTACCGTCATTTGTCGTGTAGGGTTGAGGCCTGTTGGGCTTTTCCATGTCCACTCTGGCGTGTCTATTGCTGTCATCCATGTTCAGCTCATGTTTGGGCATTCATGTTGGTGAGACTCTATGGATGTAGCTTCTGACCTCACAAGGGGGCGCAATCTCGGAGCAAAGTCTCTGCTACTCTAGTTCTTAAACTCATTCTTCTCCCTCTTTCACAAAGATCCCTGAGCCTTAGGTTGTGGATATATTTGTTGGGACTGGGCTCCACATGTATTGATCATGATTTCTATAATGGTCTCTATATGTTGCAAAGAGAAATTTCCTTGATGTGGGTAGAAACTACACTTATCTGTGAGTATGAGGTCAACTATTTAGAATGTAGTTAGGGATTATGCTGATTTAGTAAAGAAGTGGTTGTAGGTTTGCTTCCAAGATCCATGAATTCACTATCCTAAGGCAGCTGGCCAGATTTCCAGCATCAAGAATGATTTCCTTCTGGTTGAGTGGTCCTCAAGTCTAATTTTCTTGGTTGCTGCCACAATATACATGCCATTTCTGTACCCTTAGGGTTAACATCCTATGCCAGCCATTGCTGTGGTTCACCAGCATCATAGTGACATAGGACTGTTGGTTGATTTCTACTCCTTGGTGCCTTCTGATACCATGAAAAGTATTCCTCAGAAAGGAGGCTCTCAGGTAATTCTAGCCCAGTGGCGTCTTCAGCAATAGGGACTTACCTTCCACCTCTTGGAGATAAGGGTGGGGCACTAAAGGTACTAACAAATCTGTAATGTTGTGGGAGTCTTTTGGACAACATTGACCAACAATCCAAAAGAGAGCTTCTCATGCCTGGAGTTGAGAATTATGTTAAATGTTTCTCACTCTTGGAGGGAACATTGTCAGTAAGATGAGAGAATTTTATAAAAAAACTCTATATGTATATTTATACACAGACTCACATGTATTATAGATTTTTAGGGTAGGTAATAATAGTATGATTATTTATGACTGTGGTGATATTTTATTTGTGCTGAAATGTGGTGATATTTTATTTGTGCTTTAATAAATAAAGCTTGCCTGGAGATCAGAGGAAAAAGGCCAGCAAATAAAAAAGTCAGGCAGTGGTAGCACACACCCTTAATCCTATCACTTAGCAGGCAGGATCTCTGTGTGTTCAAGGCCACACTGGGAACAGAGCCAGGTGTGGTAGCATACTCCTTAATTCCAACACTAGTTAACCATGGAGGTCTGGAGGTATGTACAAACAGACAGAAAGTGACAGAGCTGTGTAGGAAAAGGAAGTGATGTAGCTGGACAGAGAGCAAATCAGATAGCAGAACAGCAAGGCATATGTGCCTGGGTAGACAGGAAGTAAGTCACATTTGGAAGCCGCAGAGTTGGTGAGGTGAGGTTGGCTGTGATTTTTCCCTATTTCCCTGATCTCTCTAAGGCTTTCATCCCTATATTTGGCTCCATGTTTTTTTATTTAATAATACCATTTATAAATTCATCTACATATGACTATTTAGAAATCCTTACTGCTAGTATACTTTCTTTCCTTATTCTGTGTTTATCTCCCTCCTTCCTCCCTAATTCGAGGCCCCATTTGCCATTTCCTGATCAGATCGATTGAACCCCCTGCTGTTCTCCTCTCTATTGCCCCACCAACACCCCAGCAGTGGTCCATTTTTACTCTCCAGCTTTCGAAGATTTTGATGTAGGGGCCTCTGATGACAGAGGATAGTTGATGTTTGTCTTTCTGAGTTCCATCATTCAATATGACCTTTTCTAGTTCCATACAATTACCTGCAAAGTTCATAATTTTATTTTGCTTTACACATGACTAGCATTCCATATTTTCATTATGTATTTGTTGTTTGAAGGACATTTGAGTTGTTTCCATTTCCTGGATGTTGTAGATAGAATAGAAATTAACATGGATGAGTAAGAACCTATTATGTATAATGCTAAATCCTTTCAGTATGTGTCAAGGAGTGGTATCTATGGGTTATATGATAGATTTATTTTCAGCCTTTTGAGAATTCCTGACATTGATTTTAATAGTGTCAGTATCAGTTTTCAACTCTACTAATAGTGGATAAGAGTCCCCTTTTCCCCACACCCCTTCCAGCATTTCTTGTCAGTTGTCTTGTTGAGCTTTGTGTTTCTGACTGGTATAAGATGAAATCTCCAAGCTGATTTGATTGACATTTTCCTAACTGCTAGGGATGATGCACATTTTTTGACATGTTTCTTCCTTAGCTAGTTTTGTTTCTTTTGAGAGCTGTCTGCTCAGATCTCAGCTTCATTTTTCAAATGGGTCTTAGTTTACTTATTGGTTTTTATTTCTTTATACATTCTGTATATTAATCCTTTCTTAGATATATAGATGGCAAGAATTCTGTCCATTCTGTGGGCTTCCTCTTCACTTGGTTGATGGTTTCTTAGCTGTGCAGGGTCTTTTTAGTTTTATGAAGTCCCATGTATCAATTGTTGGCCTAAAGTCCTTTCCTACACCTGTATCTTGTAGGGCACTGTCTGTGTTTTCTTCTAGCAGTTTCAGTGGTTTAGGCTTCACATTTAGGTCTTTGATCCATCTGGAAATATTTTTGTGCAAGGTAATAAATACTGCTCTGGTTTAATTCTTCTGCATGTGGACATCCACTTTCCTCAGTACCAATTGTTAAAAGATGCTTTCTTTTCTACAGTGTATGTTTTGAGCATCTTCATCAAATATTCAGGGGTTAAAGTTATGTGTACTCATGTTTGGGTCTTCTATTTTGTTCTACTGGTCACCTTATCTGTTTTGTGCCAGTACCTTGTTTTTGTTATTTGTTATTATGGCATATGTTTCCTATTGTTTTTGTTACTATGGCTATGTGATATATCTTAAGACACTGAATGACAGGTATTTCTTCCAGCATTGTTGTTTATTTACAGGACTGTTTTGGCTATCAGGGTCTTTTTTATGGTTCCAAATGAATTTAGGATAGTTTTTTTTTAATATGAATTAATTGAGATTGCATTTAATCTACTGACAGTGGCTTTTGGTAGAATAGTCATTTTCACAGTATTAATTCTACCAATAATGAACATGGAATGTCTTTCTGTTTTCTAGGGTCTTTGTCTCTTTAATCAGAGGTTTAAACCTTTCATTGTGCAGATTCTTCCCATCCTTTGTTTATTCCTAGATATTTTATTTTCTTTGAAGCTATTGTGAATAGGAGTGTGTCCATAATCTCTTTGTCTATATGGTTTTTTGTTGTGGTTGTTAGAAAAGCTATTTATTTGAGCAAGTTGATTCTGTAACCTGCCACATTGCTGAATTTATCATTTCTAGAAGTTTTCAGGTAGCATTTTTGGGATCTCTAATGTATAGTATTGTATAATCTGCAAATAAGGATAGTTTGACTTCTTTTTCCCTACTTGTATCCTTCAATTTCCTTTTGCTTTGTTGCTCTAGTTAGTACTTTGAGACTAATATTGAAAATGAGTATAAATAATGGACATCTCTATCTTGTCCTGGCTTTAGCAGGATTGCTTCAAGATTTTCCCCATTTGTGATAATGTTGACTGTGTGTTTCTAATATATAGCTCCTATTATGTTCAGTTATGCTCTCTCTAGACCTACATTCTCTAGGACTTTTATCATGAGGGCATGTTGGATTTTGCTAAATATTTTCTTCTGTGTCTATTGAGATGTGATTTTTTTCTTTAAGTCGATTTATGTGGTTTATTATATCTATTGACTTGAGTATGTTGAACTATCCCTGCATTTCTTCTACAATGCCAACCTAGTCATGATGGATAATTTTCTTGATGTATGTCTGCATTCTATTTGTAAGTGTTTTATTGAGGATTGGTGAATCTACATTTATCATGGATATTGGATTGTAGTTTTCCTTTTTAATTGTATCTTGACCTGGTTTGGTCTGAGAGTGATCCTTGCTTCATAGAAAATGTTTGAGAATGTTCCTTCTGTAGGCTTCTTCTCCTTAAGTTCATCAAGCTATTTCTTTGTGTCTTTTTAACTCTGGATTCTTTGATGATGTTTGTGACAGCTCTTTTAAATTCTGTGTGCTGGAGTTCATCTAAGTAATTTTCATTGCCAAACATTGTTATGGGACTGGTAGGTTTTGCAGAGAAGATATTGACTTGATCTTTTATATTGTTTGTAATTTTGCCATGAGATCTGGGCATGTGGACTTCTTTTGTTAGTTCTAAGTCTGATATGGACAGAGCAGGTTGAGACAGAAAAGAGAATGCATAAGCAGGTTGGGACTAGAGATTAGAAATGGTTTGAAAGGAATGAAGTCAGGTAGACAGAGTAGACTTGGGTAGTATACAGGATGTGCCTCGTCATCCAAGCCTGGGCTGTAGGGTTAGAGCTGTCTGGATAGAGAGTTGGGGTGTGGCATGGAAAGGTCTTTTGTGATTGGGGGTGGGAAGTGTGGATCTTGGCAGAAGCCTAGAGATTGGATGCAGTGTGGGCAAGGGTGGCCAAAGTAGGCTCAGTCACTGGATGCAGAACCCAGGCTAGATCTGGAAAGGTGGAGATGGTATGTGGGACAGGGTTAGACCCTGGGAAAGGTTGTGGTGATCTGGGATAGTAGCTTTCCTAGTGTCAGAAGGTGCTATATAGGCTGCTGGGGAAGGGAAGGCATCAAAGAGCTTATCTAGATGTGAATTCTACAATCTGCAGTACCAATCTGACAGGTGAGATGTGCCAAGTGCAACAGTGGTGAGACTGTTATAGGGGCAACCAACTCCTTTTTTTTATTGGCTTTGAGGTCCAATCCACAAGAGATACTTTACGCCTGCTTTTGTAAACCCAGTCAAGAACTCATGGCTGGGGATGTCTTGGGCCTTAAAGATAAACTTAATATTGTTGTTTAGCTAAAGTGGCATGATGTCATGCTGATATATATATATGTGTGTGTGTGTGTGTGTGTGTGTGTGTGTGTGTGTGTGTGTGTGTGTGTTTATACCCATAGATAAATTCTACTACCAGCTTGAATTAGAGATATCTCATGCTCAGTGATTGGTGATGAATCCAGAGGCCCATGGCTGTTCAAGTTGCAAAGACTTTGTAAGAGTTGAGTGCTAGGCTCTCAATAGGACATGTATTACACCCCCTCTAAGGGCCATTGCCAAAGAGGGAGCAGAAAAATGTAAGAGCTGGAATATAGGGGAAAGGACTGTGAACTGCTGTTTTCTAGGCTTGGTACTCATTGCAATCATGACCTCACAGTACTTATGGTTGCCCATACTAGACCCAACTGACTGGCTCTGTCCTCATTCAAGCACATATCAGGGTGGGACTCACAGAATCACATTCCACCCTGAGCTATTGCTGCTGATAGATTTTGGAGGAGGGTATTGTCTTTGTCTTCTGTTGTGTATGCACAGAGGAGCCCACCAGGCCTCAGCAGGTAGTTCCAAACCCATAGTTAAACACAGATGATCCTAGAAAAATTCAGTGGCTCTCAAAAGAAATATAGAATAAAGAGGGTGGAGAGACAGAGCTCCCATAGGCCTTCCTGAAGAAAACTTGCAGTTACCAAATCTTCCTCAATGTTTCTTACTATGAAATTCCAGTGATATTACACCATCATCCTATTACTCCTAGGGAATGTGTCAGCTAGTGGCTGGTTTAACTTTAAGTTTTCATACATTAACCTATTCAATAATCACAAAATTTCTAAAGCAATGGATAGGATCATTCCATTTTCTAGAAGAAACTAGGACAGGCTGAGACCATCATAATAATACTAGTAAGTAGCTGCTTGGGCCAGTTTTGCTGCAGTTAATAATAAAACCTCAAAACAGCTATATAGCACACTTAGAGTGTTATCACCTCAAGAGCACACACAGGAGTCACTGGCTGAGGTCAAGTGTGCAGCTCCCTGCCCTGCCCCATACAGACACCAACTTGGAAAAGCAGCCCTACCACAGAGAACTGCTTACAGCTCTTATTCAAAGGCACATGTGAGCATGCTTCCTAGCCACAGTGTGGAATGGGCAAACCTCTACACATAGGGAGCATGTAGAGAGATCACATGTTTCTAGAAGATTTCACTCTACCAAAGTTCATTAATGAGATGGCAAATATTTGGCTCTTTCTTTACATAACCAAACCCAAACTTTTATCTTAACATGAGGCCAGACTTAGAATTCTTCCTCAGGCCTAGCTGTGGTTCTGTAGTTGTAGAGGCTTGAGAGCAATTAATCAAAATGTCTACTTCACACCAATGATTTGCTTTTACTTTTTTGAAAGCATTAACTACTAAATTGTCCAGTTGTTTGCAAATATATTTTTAGATTATAAGCATCCATGGTTGAAATAAAGTAGTTCCACCTCTCTTTCTATAGTTATTTAACCAATGCCAACTGCAGTGCATAAATACTCAATAGAAATTTCCAAAAGTAAATAATTCATGAAATTTCATTTTAAAGACATTTCACTTTTTCCCTTTTATTGAAAATAGATCCTTTTCTACTATAATATATCATGGTTATAGTTTCCCAGCCCTCTACTCCTCCCAGTTCCTCCCCACCTCCCCTCCCATCCAGATCTACTCCCTTTCTGTCTCTCATTAAAAATGAACATGCTTCTAAGAGATAATACTAAAATATAACAAAATAAAAAACAATAACAAAGACTATCACATCTAAGTTTGGGTGGGGCATTACATTTTTAATCACATGTATGTGTGTGTCTGTGTTGGGGTATGTACACATGGCTGCAGTTGCCCATAGAGGCCAAAGGCATCAAATTCCCTGAAGCTGGAGTTACAGGCAGTTGTGCACTTCCTGGTATGGGTGCTGGGAACCATATTTGAGACATCTTCAAGAATAGTATGTGCCACTGAGCCAACTCACCAGCTGCCAAATTCATAGGAGCATGATGAAATCTCATACAATACAGTTCCTACCTGACCAGAAATAAAACATCCCTTCATCCAGTGTTATCCACAACACGTATGTTATTGGCCTGTTAGTCTCTTGGTGATCCTTGAAGGTTTTTTGGGCCCACGATCATGGAACTGCACTGCTTGTTTTTAAGTAAAAATTACGATGATAGTGATTTGAATGAGAATGAGAGAATGGCCCCCATAGTTTCATGAACACTTGGTCCCCAGCTGGTGGAACTGAGGAAGGATTGGGAGGTGGGGCTTTGTGGGAGGCGGTGTGTCACTGGAGGCAGGCTTTGAGGATTCCAAAGACTTAGAAAAGACTTACACCATTCTCAACGTCTCTCCCTCTGCTCCATTGCAGCATCTGAAGATACGAATTCTCAGTGACTGCTTAGTGCTAACCCTGCCTCCCTGCTGCCATGCTCCCACCATGGTGGCCATGGACTCTAATGCTCTGAAACTGTAGATCCCAATTAAACACATTCTTTTTGTTTGAAAAAAAAAATTCTTCATACATTATGTTTTGATCAGCTTTCCCAACTCCTCCCAGATCCTCCCCTTCCCTCCACCCACCCAACTTCATGCCTTCTCTTTCACACTCTTTCTTTAGGGAATAAATAGGCAACCAAAAAACAAACCAAACTTTAAAAATGAACACACACACACACACACACACACACACACACACACACACCACAAAAATCAGAAACCATAATACATAAACAAAAGACCAGTAAGATAAAAATGCCCAAACAAGCATTGTTAAGACAAAATAACTCCAAAAACTACCATCCAGTTCATTTTGTGTTAGCCAACTACTGCTGAGTGTGGCGTCTACCCTTAAGTGTGAGACTCCATTGGAGAAAACTGAGTTTTTCCTTGGCAAGCTGATGTCAATTGCAGATAACTTCTTGGCTATTTCCCTCTCAGCCCTGGGGCCCCCATCTCTTGTACCTGTGCAGGTCCTATGGATGCTGCCATGGTCTCTGTGAGTTTATATGTGCGTCAGTCCTATTGCATCAAGAAGATACTGTTTCCTTGGTGTCATCCACCCCTGCTGGTTCTTACAAACTTTTTGCATCCTCATTCTCAAAGCTTTCTGACCTCTGAGGGGAGGGATTTACTGATAACATCCCACTGATGGCTGAAATTTCTAAAAGCTCTCACTCTCTACACATTGTTTAGTTGTGGGTCTCTGCCTTAGTTCCAATCTACTGCAAGAGGAAGCTTCTCTGATGATGGCTGAACAAGACACTAATCTAGGCACCAATTTATGGTTATTAAAAATGTCATTAGGAGTCATGTTATTTTTATGTTCCTTTAGCAGAACAATAGTATTTAGTTTTTCCCTGAGCCTATTCCATCTCAGGCTATTGCCCACAAGAGCGGTATTAAGCATGAGTTCCATCTCATCCAGTGGATCTTAAATCCAATCAGAGATTAGTGGGTTATTCCTACAATGTTTGCACCACTATTGCATCAGCATGTTTTAGAGGCAGGTCATCATTGTAGATCACAGGATTTGTAGCTGGGTTATTGTTTACCTTTCTCCTCCAGTGGCATCTAGAGTACCTTCCAGTACCATGAACACTATTAAGTGGGGATGAAGGCTCTGATTAGGCACCAGCTCAATTTCTCCATGTTCAACAAAATATTTAAATGTTTAGTAACAAGGCCTTACCACCAGTTTGTGGAGAGCAACCAATAGCCTTTTCTAGAGCCTGAGATATTTGGGGGTTTCCATGAGATACCTTTGCCTGATGGCTCCACTAAATATAACCCATTTCTGGCACTGGAGGTTTCACTGGGTGGCGAAAGACGTCTAGTTGGTAGGTGGGGCATTGTCACTTCCATTGTTTGGTGACTTCAGTAAGATTCTACAGGAATACATTTCTACATGATCCCTCAATTGGCCCTTAGTGTTAACTGTCCCTCCCAGTATGCCCTCCCTCACCCCTTTCTTCTATCCCTCCTCATTTTATTCTCCTGCACTGGCCTCCCTCCATCTCTCTATAACTATGCATTTTATTTTCTGTTCCTTGGAAGATCCTCCCTTCCTTACTAGTCCCTTACTCAATACCTAATCTCTGTGGTTATATGGATTGTAGCATACCTATTGAGGATGAAAATCTAACATCCACATAGAAGAGGGAAAAGGCAATATTTGTCTTTGGGGGTCTGAGTTACTTGACTCAGGATGATTTTTTTCTGACTCCATCCATTTACCTGCAAATTTCATTTTTCATAAAATTTCATTTTATGTATACAATCATATCATCTTTAAACAAGGATACTTCGACTTCATTCTTTGCTATATTCATCTTGATCTCCTTCCATTGTTTTTTTGCTCTTGCTAAGACTTCAGGTGCTATATTGAATAGATATGGAGAGAGTAGACAACCTTGTATTCCTGATTTCAGTGGAAATGCTTCCAGTTTCTCCATATCTAGGTTGACATTGGCTGTGGGATTGCTGTAAATTTCTTTTATTGTGTTGATGTATGTGGCTTATATCTCTATTCCCTCCAGGACTTTTATTATAAAGGTATGTTGGATTTTGTCAAAGGCCTTTTCTGCATCTAATGAGATAATCATGTGAGTTTTAATTCTTAGTCTGTTTATATGGTGTATTATGTTTATCCATTTATGTATGTTGAACCGTCCCTGCATCTCTGGAATAAAGCCTGTTTAGTTATGGTGGATAATCTTTTTGATGTGTTCTTGGATTTGCTTTGTAATTATTTTATTGAGAATTTTTACATCTATGTTCATAAGGGGTATTTGTAATTTTTTTGTTGGGCCTTTGTGTGGTTTAGGGTATCAGGGTACTTGTGATCTTATAAAAATAATTATTAAATGTTTCTTCAGTTTCTACATTATGGAATAAATAGAGGAGTACTGGTGTTAATTGTTTTTTGAAGGTCTGATAGAATTTTGCACTGAATCCATCTGGCCTGGGGCTTTGAGGGGGTTGGCAGATTTTCAATAACTGTTTCTATTTCGTTAGGGGTTATTGCTCTGTTTAAATTGCCTACATGATACTTATTTAAAATTGTAAACTGCATATACCAAAAAATACATCTATTACTTTACCAGTTTGCTGGAGTATAGGCTTTTAGAGTTTGTCCTTATGGTTCTCTGGATTTCCTCACTGTCTGTTGTGATGTCCACATTTTTACCTTTAATTTTATTAATTTGGATCTTCTCTGTCCATCTCTCCATCTTTTAACTTAGCTAATGACTTATCAATCTTATTGATGTATTAAAAGAAACAACTTGTTTCATTGTGGGGTTTTTTTGTATAGTTTGTTTCTACTTTGTTGAATTTAGCCCTAAGTTTTATTATTTCTTGACATCTACTCTTTTGGGTACAATTTCTTCTTTTTGTTCTAGAGATTTCAGATTCGCCATTAAGATGCTAATATGAGATTTCTCTATTTCTCTCATTCTCTCTCTCTCTCTCTCTCTCTCTCTCTCTCTCTCTCTCTCTCTTAAATATATATACTTGGTGCTATGAACTTGCTTCTTAGAACTGCCTTCATTGTGTCCCATAGATTTGGATATGTTGTACTTTCATTTTTATTAATTTCCTTCCTATTTTCTATCTTTGCTCATTTTTCATTCAGTAGCGAGTTGATCAATTTGTATACTTTTTGTTGTTTCTGTTGTTGTTGATATTCAGCTTTAATCCATGGTGGTCAGAGTAAATGCAGGGTGTTTTTCAGTCTTTGTATATATGGTGAGACTTGTTTTGTTTCCAAGTACATAATCATTTTTAGAGACAGTTGCATGAGTTGCTGAGAAGTAAGTATATTCTTCTGTGTTTTGGTGAAATGTTCTATAAATGTCTACTAGGTCCATTTGATTTATGATATCATTAACTCCAGAATTTATCTATTTTTTGTCTGAATGATCTGTCTATTGGTGAGAGTTGTGTATTGAAGTCACCCTTTATCACTGTGTGAGGGTCAATATGTGATTGATTTTAGGAATAGTAGTGTTTCATTTATGAACTCACATACCCTTGTGTTTGGTGTATAAATGTTTAAAATTGAAATAAATGTCTTCTCAGCTGGCTTTATTATCTGATAAGTAATGTAGTATGCTTCCCAATTCTTCTGATTAGTTTTTGTTTGAAATCTATTTTTTCAGGTATTAAAATGGCTATACCTACTTGCTTTGGGTCCATTTGCTTGGAATACCATTTTACACACTTTTATCTTTAGGTGATATGTATCACTGATGGTAAGTCATGTTTCTTGGATGCAGTAGAAGGTGGATGCTGTTTTCTAATCCATTCTGTTGGTCTTTGTATTTTTGTTGGGAACTTGATACCACAAATATTGAGAGTTCTCAATAAGGGGTGTTTAGTGATTCCTGGTATTTTGTTCTTATGGTGTAGGCTTTTTCCTCCTATTTATATCATATACACATATGTGTTTATGTATGTATGTATGTATGTATGTATGTATGTATGTATGTATGTATATCCTGTGTTTTCTTAGGTGTGGCTAACCACTTCAGCCTGAATATTTTCTTCTAGTATCTTCTGTATAACTAGATTAGATACTGCTAAAATTTGGTTTTACTAGGGCATGTTTTTCTTGCTCCATTGCTTGTAATTGACTATTTTTTCTTGGTTTATAGCAGGAGATAGCATCTGTAGTCTCTCAGATTTGTGGAACACAAATTTTTGGAACATCAATCCAGGTCCTTTTGGCTTCCAGGGTCTCCATTGAGAAGCCAGGTGTTACTCTAACAGGGCTGCCTTTATGTATTCCTTGGTTTTTTTCTCTTGCAACTTTTAATATTCTTTATTTGTTCTGTGCACATAGTGTTTTGATTATTATGTATCTTGGGGAATTTCTTTTCTGGTCCAGTCTATTTGGTGTTCTGTATGTTTATTGTACCTTAATAGGTAAGCATCTCTTTCTTTAGGTTGGGGAAAATTTCTTCTAGAATTTTGTTGAAAATATTTTCTGTGCCTTTGACCTGGATTTTTTCTCCTGCTTCTATTCCTTTCATTTGTAGATTTGGTCTTTTCATAGTGGCACAGATTTCCTGGAGGTAGATAGATAGATAGATAGATAGATAGATAGATAGATAGATATTATATTTAACACTTTGATTGAGGTATTAATTTTTTCTGCCTTATATTCAATGGCTGAGATTTTCTCTTCCATCTCTTATACTCTGTCAATTTTTGACTTCCTAAATTTTTCATTTTCAGTTTGGGCTTTCTTTAGTGATTCTATTTTGTTAAATTCTTTCTTGTCTTGAATTATTTTCATTATTTCATTCCACTGTGTTCTCATAGACTTCATTAAGGGGTTTATTCATATCCTCTTTAATGTCCTTGAATATATTCATGATTGCTATTTTGAAGTTCTAGTGTTTCAGCCATATTGCATTTCTCAGGGCCTACTGTATTACTGGGTTCTGGTAGAGGCAAATTGTCTTGGCTACTAATGTTCGTGTTTCTGTGTTGGTCTCTAGGCATCTGACTTAGGATGACTAAGGTTATTCTAGGTGTTGTTGTCTGGTCTTGTATTTATTGGGTGGCTGTTCCATTCCTTGGTTTCTGTTGCCCTCTCTGGAATTTAGGAAAGTGTTGTGGCTCTGTTCCCTAGTAGAAAGTGCTTCTGCATGTCAATGGGTTGCAGAAAGGAATAGAGATGGGCTAGGAGAAAAGGCTAAGAGAGGCTGTAGGAAGAGCTAAGGGGATCTTGTCCACACTATGAGATAGGGAGTTGGAGGTGTGATGAAGGGTTTGTGGAGGTAGGTTGCAGTAAGACATGTCTGGAGATAGAGAATGAAAAGGCTGGGGGACTCTGGGTCTCTACCAACAGTTGGAGTCTCCAGTAAATGGAGATGAAGTGAGAGTAGGGACACCTGTAAGAAGGTTGTTACAGAGCTGAAAGTAAGAATGGAAAGATTATAATGGAGGACAAGAAGGATAGTGAAAACCACTTATCAGAGTCCAGCTAAGTGTGGGCACATTGGGGTACCAATTAGACAGTGGTTCTACATATCATTAACTGACTAAAAGGAATAGGAATGGGCTAGAAGGGAGAGCTGAGAGGTTCTACCAGAGAATGGGATAAATTTCTTTTATGAGTTGCTTGTTCATGGTGTCTTACCTCAGTCATTAAAAAATAAATAATGTAGAAGTTGGTATTGGGACTATTGCTGTGACAGGCCTGACCATGTTTTGTTGTTATTTGTGTATTTATTGAGGAAAAACATTGAGACTTTGTGCTGGGAAAGTGTTTGGATGCTGTAACAGGGCTTAATGAGCCATCCTCATAGGACCACCAAAGGCAATAGTACTGAGAGCAATGTGGCCTATGAAGGCCCAGCTCAAGAAGTCTCAAGGGGGAACGGTATTCACTACTTTCAGCCTATGTGCTAAGACTATGCCTGAGGCAAAGTCAAAAAATATCAACTAGTTTCTTTGGCAGAGAAGATTTCAAGACAGCTCACATTGATTCTCCCATGTCATCCTTAGCAACCACTCTTATGCAGATCTGCAATGTAAAAGAACAAATGAGACAAAAAGAAATAACAAATTGTGTGGTTTGGGGCAGGGGGTGGGGAAATGGCACCAGGAAACTCAATACTGCAGCCAAAGCTTGGGCTGAAAGAGATCATATTAAAGAAAGGCCTAATCCAAAATGGAGTAATGGGAAGGATACCCTCAGGGCAAGACACTACCTACTAAACTTCCAATTTGTAAACAGAAGGGCCTGAAGAATTGTCTGTTCCTAAAGAGCAGTAACAGATCCATAAAAATATCTACCAAGAAAAGCTGCAGACAGGGAGTGGAATCAGCCTAAGGGGTGGAGGGAGAAGTGTGCAGCAACCAGTGACAGAAGTCACTGGAGCTCTCCGAGTCCTTTGACACCATCCATAGAGCTACAGGACATAGCATTTGCCCTTCTGGCTTTAGTCTTGCTTTGTTCCAGTATTTCCTCATGATGCCCCAATTCCTCCCTTTTGGAATGGTAACATATTCTGTGCCATTGTATGCTGAAAGCACATCATCTACTTTTTTATTTTGGAGATTACAATGAAGAGATGATTGCCTTGAGTCTCAGAAGAGAGTTTGGGCTTTGGACTTTTAACTGTTGAGACTGTGAAAGATTATTATTGTGGGAATTATTAGGGCAACTCCATGTAGTTAAAAGGGAGGTTTATTTGGGGGTAACTTACAACAAGTAAAGGGATAGGTTACAGGACCTGGGAGAGATGAAGTGCAGTCCAGCAATGTTCTCTGGACAACTCTGCTCCATCTACCATCCAGTATCCAGGATCACCAGGAATCAAGAGAACCAGCACATCCAGATCTCGGGATTAAGGGTTCCAATCTCTGCCCTGCCTCAGGGGCAGGCCATAGGTAGGTGTGACAGTTACCAGAAGCATCACTGGGGGTAGCACTTCCAGGTCAAAGCTGGAACAGCTACCTACTACAGACTATGGATTTGTACTAAACACATTTTGCACATTTTACATGATATGGCCATGAGCCTATGGGGACCAGGGAGTAGAATGTGATGGTTTTAATAAAAATGTTTCATAGTCATAGGTTCGAATACTTGGTCTCTGCTGATGGAAGTGTTTGGGGAGGAGTAGGGGGTATGACCTTGTTGGAGGCAGTTTGTCACTGAGGCTGGGCTTTGAAGTTTCAACAGATTCCCAGTCCCACCTCTGCTTTTTCTTTCTATCCCTGACTCATGGTTGTTTTTTAAGTTGTCAGTACCATGACTGCTGACTCACTGCCATGCTTGCCACCGTGATAGTCATGCAAAAGAAGACATAGTGTGTTTCCTTTAAACAAGAAAAATAATTGGCTTAATAAGGAAAACTAAAGTCATATCCAGAAGTTGTATTTGCAGGATCCACATTTTCAAATATCTGCTGGAGGATCAGCCTACAACATATCTCCTTGGATAAGGAGAAACTAGTGTATTTATACCATAGAAATGGGTCAACACTGTAAGTCAGGATTTTCTCATCATTGTGATTTGTTTTAATGTCGACCTGCCTCTAATTAGGATCACCTGAGTGAGGAGTAATTGTTCTGATTACTTGAATGAATGAAGGCAGACCCACCTCTCTTTTGGGCAGCCCCTGTGGTAGCAGTCCAGATAAACAGTATGCTGAAGGAGGCTGGCCTTTTGCACAGTTAGCCTTCCATCTTTACTGCCAAGTTGATTTACTCTTGTTGCAGCCGCTGATCCCTTTGCTGACACCTAAACTAGTGTTTCCAGGTTTCATTCTTGGATTAAGGACCAGAGCCCTGCACCCACCCCCAGGAGCCTTTCAAGCTTGTGGTGACAAATTGAGACTGCTCAGACACCCAGCCTCATGGACCAAGTAACTACCTGGTTTTCAGCTTTTGGGTTGTAATTCAGCTGTGGTTACTTTAGTAGAAACTGAAAATAAAGTCTTTAATATATCCATCCCATTGGTGAAAGATCCCCTACAATAGCTTTAGCTTGACTGCTGTAACGCCATTTTGCAAGGCTTAAACATAAAGAACAGGATATCTGCGGTTCAGGGGAAGAAGGCCAAACAGGAGTTCATAACTATAGTCGGCCACCCGGCCTTGGGAGAGAAACCGTTGAGTCAAAGCAGGATATCTATGATGGGCCCCCTGGCCTTGGGGAATAGACAGTTGGGCTAGGAAAACACCACTATGCCCTAGACAAGGCCAGGTCAGCCACACACACCAAATTTCCGAGAATTAAGCATATGTCCCCAAGTTCACCCTGGCCTTATTTGAATCAACCAATGGGAACCCTGTAACTATGCTTCTTGCTTCTGTAACTGCGCTTCTGCCCCTGAGATCCTATAAAAAAGTCCCCCTTTCCCTAGGAAGGCGCACAAGTCCTCCGAGAGACTTGTCGCCCCAGGTACCTGTGTATTCAAATAAACCCTCTTGCTGTTTGCATCTGATGGATGGTTTCGGCGTGTTCCTTGGGTTCGGGGTCTCTCCTGAGGAAAGATCCCCCCCGGGAATCTTTCATTGGTTATACCCCTTTATAGAACCCTGACTAATACACCCCTGTACATCACACATGGTAAAATCTGACTTTCCCCTCTATCAGCAGCTATCAAATACAATAGCCCCTCAGCTATAGGTGGGAGCTCCCACCCATGCTGTGACTTTGTCTACCTTGAGCTTGTATAATTCTTATGCATGCTATCATAATTGATGTGAGTTCATATGCTCACCTATTCTGCCTTGAAGTCCTTTACTACCTCTGGATCTTACTATCTTTTTGCTTCCTCTCCTGCATAGATCCCTGAACCTTGACCATGCCATTTAGCGCTGAGTACACTGAAATCTTTTCTTCAGTTGTGGGTTTCTCTGTTAATTGTCATCTACTGCCAAAAGAAGCTTACCTACCTGATAAGGGTTGAGTGATGAAGTGATTTATAGGTATAGCAATATGTCATGAGGATTCTTTGTATTGCTATGTCCATTACCAGAATAATAGCAGTAGGGTTTCCCATAGGGACTATAATCTATCTAACCACAGGATCTTGATTCCATTAACAATGTGAGGTATGGATTCCACATCATGGAGTGAGCCTTAAAACCAGTCCAAAAATGGTTGGTTGCTCAGTTACTTTTATGCCACTATTGTGCCAGTCAGCCTACCCTTGTCAGGCCAGTCATCATTATCGATTTCGGGGTTCACAGCTGGGTGATACTGATGATTCCTTTTCTCCTCTGGTAGTGTGCATAGCACCTTCCAGCACTATGAAAGCTGGCCTGTGAGAGACAAACTTCCAGTTGAATACCACTTAGATGTCTTCATGTCTTATGATGCAAGTATGTGGTATCTTCAGCAATAGGGTCTTACCATCAAATTCTAGAAGATAATCAATAGCGTCAGCACTAGCCTGTAGTGTTTAGGGGCATCTATGAGACACCATTGACTCAGAACTCAAAAAGAGATAACCCATTCTTGGTGCTAGAGTCTTTATTTGGTATCATGTGGTATCTAGTTGAGGTATTGCCCCCCACCCATTATACAGCAATTCCACTTAAACTCTTTTTATATATGTATATATTTTAGGATTCTCCTATAGTAGTAAGCATCTACATGGCTTCTTCAAAATGTCTTAGTTTTGCAACTTGGGTTATGGTATCACACCACCAGCAACTTGTCCCCTTAGTTTTTATTGGCCTGGTGTATAAGGGGCATAAACAAAGGCAGCAGGAAAAGCAGGGTTCCTGTTTCAACACTCAAGAATAAATAGGAATCAAGGCTGGTCAATAATTTCCAGAGTGTAATGTTATATGATTGTACTAGAACCAGAGTTATATAGACATTGAAGTCATATTTGACTCTCAGATGTTGAATTTCTCCCAAAAGGAACTTTGCATATCTTTTAAGCATCTGAAATAAAGGAAAACATGACTTAGCATAGCAGAGGAATTACTGATGTTCCAAAAGCAAAAACAGTTAATATGGCCATGTGAAATCTCTGTTCTCTTTTATTCAGATTATATGCATAATATGTGATATACAATTTACTATGTGTGAACTATCTATGCAAGAGAAGAAAAAATAATTTAAAAGTAGTTAGAGTAACAGACAATGCAGCCACAAGTCTGCGTTCTACATTAAGAAAAACAGAGGATAAATTATCATGTTTTAAGATTTAAAAACATCCTTGCACCAGGCAGAGGTAGCATACACCTTTAATCCCAGCACTCGGGAGGCAGAGCCAGGCAGATCTCCATGAGTTCAAGGCCAGCCTGGGCTACAGAGTGAGTTCTAGGAAAGGCACAAAGAAACAAGAGAGAAGGTTTCTACACAGAGAAACCTTGTCTCAAAAAAACAAACAAAAACAAAAAATCCTTGTCTGCTGGGCAGTAGTGGTGAATGTCTTTAATCCCAGCAGAGGCAGATGGCTCTCTGTAAGTCAGTTCCTAGATGGCTAATGAAAGGCCATTGTAAGGGAAACAAAGGCCCCCCCCACTAGCTCTGCTAATTGCAGATTCAGTGGAAAATACTGCACTCTGCCCCCATGCCCCATACCAGAAAAGTTAGCCCATCATACTATGCTAACAGGATGCTTGCAGGATGACCCCTGTGGTTGCGTTTGCAAGATAAATTGCTTGGGAAGAATGCTTGCCAAATAACCCCTTGCTAGATAAGCTTGGAATTCGTTTACCTACCCAGACTCTGAGAAAGACCATGGAGACATCTGGCGTCCAGGTGTCTGCACTCGGGGTGACCCCACTCCCCTGCCCTGGTAAAACTGCCTCATAAAAGGCCTGTGAGCCTCAAACTCGGGGTCACCAGCTACTCCTCGCGCTGGTGTCCCACGAACTCGTGTTAAAGTAAAGCTTCATTTGTGACCCGATATCGGAGTGAAGCTCTCTGTTTTGTACGCCGACCCTAACACTAGGGCTACACAGAGAAACCCTGTCTTGAAAAAACAAAACAAACAAAAAAGTGATTCTGTTGAATAAAACCATGAAATTGTAAGTACAGTCATAGAAGCCTGATATGAATGTCAGAAATATACACCAAACCACTTGAATTTTGCCTCAAAACATCTTTTCTCTCCCCCAAGCATCCTATGTGTCAATGCTTGCTATTTAGTATTTTTTAAGTTTACCTAAAATGTGAAAATGCCCAAAATAGCCATTCTAGTCTTGAATAATGCCAGTCACACACTCCTCCCCAGCATTGACTGCTGAGTGTTTTTAGATGCTGTATAGTGGTGCCAGCTGGTTCAGCAACCGTCCAGGGACTTAGCTGATGTACCAACACTATCTCTGGTCAACTCTCCTTTCGTCCAATCTCTGATATAAATTCCCCTACTTTTGCCACTCTGTTAACACTCTACACATCTCCTTCACTTTCCGCAAAGGATGCTCTACCTCCTATGTAATCAAGGAAAAGAATCACTTCCCATATATGAAGTCTCTCAATTTCCTCCTTCCATTGTTAGCCATTTGTCTGCACATGGCTCACCCCCTCATACCTCCCTTTTGCCCTGGGGTTCTTTCCCCATCTTGACCTTTGCAACTTCACTCACTCACACAGATCTCATTACATGTTCCCCTACATTGTCATGCGACTGTAGGGTGTTCTCAATGAATGCTTTACATTGAATACTTTTATATTCTTTTAAGTTTCCTCTGCTTTTATAGAAGTGGAGATCTATACATTATTGAGTAATTGTCTGAAGTGAGCATTTCCTTTCCTTGCTTAGCACTGAAATTCATAATCCTTTCATTGGATGGAATCTAATACTCTGCTAGATGCTTCGACTTAGTCTGATGATACACTTGTTTTACTTGGAAGCTTGCTTATGCACTGAAATGAACTTGCATTTTTTTCTGCTTCTCCCAATGACAAGCCAAATGGAAGATCCCTGCCAATAGATCTCTTAAATGATATCCTACAGTTGTTAAACCACTCTCCAGAGACAGTCTCCCTCCACTGAGGCAGGACCTACATCAAGTAGGTAGGGAGGGCTCTCTGAAGGCCACACTAGCCAGCTGTCACCAAGTGTTTCCAGGTGGATGTCTCAGCTAATTGACAGTTCTGGTGGAGAGCTGGAATCCGGATAGCGTGACTCACAGCAAAAGCAATTTACCTTTTCTCTGAGCAATGGACAGACAAAACACCACATGCAGCAGGTTGCATGCTTTTATTCATAAAAAGGAGCATTTTTTATGAAAATTGTCAAAATCACTTTATATGCTTGGGTAGAAATCTTTGGCAGGCACACATACTATTAATTTCCATATTAATTCTATATTCAGTAGTTTCATTTCATCCCCTAACTCTTTATACTGCTCAGGTGGCACGATTGTTCTTCTGTTTATGTCATCTCTCCAGGCTGTTTTCCAAGGCCAAGGCCATCTCTGTGCCCTCTGAAGTGCTCTGCGGTTCTCTCCTGTGTGCTACAACAACACTGTAGGAAAAGGCCCATTGATGCCTGACCACGATTGGGTGGCTTGCAAGGCTGAACCATACAGACCCAGAACAGCTGAGAAGAAACACTGTAGGCACAAGGGAAGGGAAGGCAAGTTTTTAACGCTGAGAATTTATTTTTTGAATTTTTATTTTTAATTTAATTTTATTTTTGCCAAATCTGTTTTACTGAAGAGGAGAAAGAGAGACTTCTCGATTTCACAAATATTGTTAAAATGCTGCTAAATTTTAGTTTCTTCGTGTATTTCAAAGTAAATCTTGGAAAAAATATTGTTAAAGCCCTTTGTTAAAAGTGATGATCTGGCTGCCAAGTCTTAAAAAAAAAAAAGAAAAAAGAAAAAAAAAAAGAATGGGGGAAAATGTGCTTCAAGGAAGAAGAAAAAAAGGCATCATTTCTCACTTGAGACACTACTATATGGAAAAGAAGCAGGGTCCTGGGCTCTGAAGTCTAAGCTACATTACTGCTCTCATTAAAATTCAGATCACATCTCGGTGTGTTTCTGCAGCACACTACCCTGCTTGATCTGATAACTTATCAGTCAGATTTCAAGTAGCACTCCTTTTACATTTAAGAATGTGATAAGGTGTCCTGCAGAGCCATCAGACTAATTTGGTTTTCTGTTTACTCTTTCCAAACTGCTTTTTGTCAAGGGACTAGGTAGCCCTGGGCAAGCCACTGGGCTCCTAGGCAAGTGCTGGCTTGCCTTAGTCCTGCTGTCCTCCAGGCTTCCTTTGCCAAAAGCAAGCCACTCCAACTCATGGCCATACGCATTCACTTCTCTCTCCCTTTCCCCACAGGAAATTCTCAGAGGGGTTTTACTCAATACCCTGTGATGCTCAAGTGGTCCAGGAGAGATATGGTAATTGTGTCTGAGCTACAGTTCAGGCTTAATGAACATTATGTTTATGAAGAATGTAGCTCTGATTTCTAAAAGCACTTTGGTAAATTATACAAATTAAATATTCATTACTTTGTACTTCATCAGCTCACATTTGGGACACTTTTTCTTCATTATAGTAGCCTGGAGTAAAAGCTTTTTGAAATACCTTTTATTCTGTTATTTTTCAGAAACTTTTACTTATATTACTAGGGCCAAACTGTATCCTCACCCCCATCACACACACACACACACACACATACACACCCCTGAACACTCAGGGCCTATGATAATCATAATTTCTTTTTTTAAATGGAAAAAAAAAAGGCAACTAGATGTTTAGTTAACACAAAGAAAGTAACCATGCATCTGTCTGTGATTCTTATTGCTGTAATCAGCATAAAAATATGCAAAGCTTTAATTCCGGTTTTCATTCAAAGTTTATCACTCACTCTTAGTCCAACAAAAGAAATGTAATTTCATTAGGATTAAACTTCAGAACTAGAGCTAAGACACTGAGGAGTTACAAAGGAGGAATGCTGTCCAGAATTAGAATAACCTTAGCATGATTGAGCAGCTATCAGGCTCCGGGTTAAAATCCTTTAAGCGAAGGCTGCTTCCTACCTACTGAGGTAGGTGATAAATGACAGCCTTTCTAGACTTGTGGATATGAAAATAGAAGGAGAACTATGATGAGGCTGCTCGATTTTCACCCTCAAATACTCTAGTCAGCTAAAAGTGCACTTCCCTGGGCATATTCAGCAAGCTGACCGTGAATCCGAGCTGGTAGGTAGGTTTCAGCCACACTGCAAACAGCTGGCATAGAAGTGGACCTGAGGACCAGAGAAATGCCCTCAAGTTTAAAACGGCTGGATTTTCTTTTTTTCTTTTTCTTTTTTTTTTAACTTGGAACTTAAACAAATGGCAATTAATGATCAGGTTTTACTAAGGGATGTTTGGGAGAGAAGTGAATTCTAAAATCGATTTTAAAACGTTACAAATAAAATTATCTCAAGTTTACGTTTAAAGAGCACTGAACTAGACGGCAGAAGAGATGAAAGGGAAGTTCTAATTGAATCTTACAATTATATTTTAAAACTCTGTGTGTGTGTGTGTGTGTGTGTGTGTGTGTGTGTGTGTGTACAACACATGTCACAACACAAAGATGGAGGTCAGAGGACAACTTGAGGACTCCCAGGAATTGAACTCAGGTTTTCAGGCATGGTGGCCGGTGTTTTTACCCACTGAGCCACCCTGCTAACCTTTTTCTTTTTCTTTTAGTCTTCATAGCATCCCTTAATCTCCTTAAACACCAATGATCTAACCTAGCAAAGGACAATAATATCTATCTCTGGCTTGCAGTGCACATACAGTGAGATTATAAAACTGATATGTAAAACCAACAAACAAAAAACCTTAGAAACTATAGAGGGTGGGAGTGCGGGGCTCAGCAGTCAGTCACTGTATGCAACCATGAGGACCAATGCTAAGAACCCAGCACCCACCTAACAAGCTGGGCACCACGGTCTCATGCACACCTGTAACCCCAGTGCTGTGGAGGGGTGGGATGGGATAAAAACAAAGGTTTGCTGGCTGCCAGCCTAGTCAAATACTCACATGCTCCAGGTTCAGGAAGAGACCCTGTCTCAAAGGGATAAGGCAGAAAGAGATGGAGAAAGACATTTAATGCCCTCCTCTACCCTGCACACATATATGCACAGGCACACACACACACGTACACACACACACACATGTACACACACACACACACACACACACACACACACACACAAAACCAGAAACATAAAAACTTTTTACATGTTAAATATTCTATAAAATCAAGATATGAAAAGCTCAAGCCATGAGTTTATGTGGGATGTTCTGTATGTCAATGTGCTGCTCTGATTGGTTAGTAAATAAAACACTGATTGGCCAGTAGCCAGGCAGGAAGTATACGCAGGACAAGCAGAGAAGAGAATTTGGGGAAGTGGAAGGCTGAGGCGGAGAGAGCTGCCAGCCACCACCATGACAAGCAATATGTAAGGTACCAGTAAGCCACAAGCCACGTGGCAACTTATAGATTAATAGAAATGGTTAATTTAAGATAGAAGAAGTAGATAACAAGAAGCCTGCCACGGCCATATAGTTTATAAGTAATATAAGTGTCTGAGTGATTATTTTATACGTATGTTGTGGGACTGTGGGAACTTGGTGGAACCTGGAGAGAAGCTCTCCAGCTACAATGAGCTTTACATGTTCACACACTAAATCATCACTAACAAAATATGAACTCCAACCAGCCATATTAGACAGACTCAGCAAGTTGTATTAATATGTTAATTCATGTATGTGTGTAATGATACCAATTAAAGAATAAGAGAAATGAATTTGAGAGGGAGTGGGAGAACATGGGAGAGCTTCAAGGGAGAAGTATGGCATAAGTATATTTTATTTAAAATAAAACAAATTACAAATTGTGATTGAAAGCCTAAGAACCCAGGAGACAATTGCGGCCAGGTGACCATCCCTTCTCGGTGCTAACAAATTGTATTCTGTAAGCCTGTTTTGTCAAGACGGTTGTTACACCATTTGGATGAGCGCTTACTCCTTTTCTTTGTGCTTTCGGCCTCTGTTTTAACTAACTTGCCTGCCACGATTGACTTTAAAAATAGTGGAGTTGTAAGAGGGGTCAAAAGAGGTTTGCAGTGAGGGCAGTAGGACATGGGGTATGAAGGTCAGGAGGAGGCTGGGGTGGGAGGGTACAAAGTGAGGCACGGGTGAGGGAGAAGAGAATCAACAACATGGAGTGTGTTTAAAAATGATGTCATGAACCTAACGGGAAATGGGAGACGAAAGACCAACACGCTTAAGCAGGAAAATGAGAGAAATGGACACATCTACCCCTAAGGGTGTTAAAAGCCGGGGGAGGAGAGGACAGAAACGATGCAATGAGCTTGGAGAATAAAACACAGACAGAAGAGGGAAAACAGAGCTGGCAAGGGGTTTGCTTGCATGACACATGATGAAGGAGCTCTTAGAAGCAACAGAGAGAGGGAATGTCAGTTATTTGGCGCTCTTACCCTGCGAGGAAATGCAGGATAAGAGCGCCAAATAACTAACAGGGAAAGCAAGCTAAGAAGGGAGGGCCCCACTCAGAAGACTGTATAGACAGGCTGGAACCAGTCTTTTGCATGTACCAAGGAAAGTGATGGAAAGATAGCTGTGGAAGCCACAACAGCAGCCTATAAATAGAGTCTGGCATTTTGAGGATAGGAAAAACTAAACCACAAAGTGTTCTTTTTCTTTATTTTCAACACAGAACGCCCAAAATCACAGATAAATGGAGGGATCTCCCCCCACTCTCCAACCAAGTAAGGCAGCAGACACCTGCTGGGTCTTCTAGTTCACTTTCTGTCCTGACACTGTTTGCTTAGCTATAGCATCTGATCCCTCAGGTCAAGGGTTGAGACTCCCCAAACTGCTGCTTCCAATGTATGCTGGTTGGTTTTTGTCAACTTGACACAAAATAGACATATCTGGGAAGAAAGAATCTTAGCTGAAAAAAAAAAAAAAGCCTCCATGGCATTGGCCTGTGGGCAAATCTGTAAATTCTTGATTAACGAGTAATATAGGAGGGCCCAGCTCCTCAGAGTGGTGCCACCACTGGGCAGGTAGTCCTGGATTGTGTAAGAAAGAAGATTGAGCAAGCAGCACAGGAAGCCGCACTCTTCCATGGCCTCGGCTTCAGTTCCTGCCTCCTGATTGCTGCCTTGAGTTCCTGTCCTGGCTTCTCTTCATTAATGGACTGTATGCTGTAAGCTGAAACAAACCCTTTTCTCTCTAAGTTGCTTTTGGTCGTGATGTTTATCACAACAATATAAAAGCAAATAAGACATACGTCAACCCCAGTTTGTGACCTCTACCTCCATCAACTAGCTGCAAATCAAGATTCTTAGCATCCTCCTCCTAACCTTGTTTAACTTGTGTTGGAACAGCTCATAGAACTTGGGAAATTTACATATATATCTCCACCTATTAGAAAGGTTGGTCTAATGGGTGCAAAAAAACAATGATATGTCAGAAAGACGCATGGACAAGCCATAAAGGAGGCTCCTGGGCTACTATCCTCTCTCTTGGAGAGACACCCTCTTGTTTAGCTTTCTAGAGCCTCTGCAAAGCCAGTCCTTTGAGGATTCTGCAACTGCTTCATTCCACAGGGGTAACTAAATAAATCATCTGCTGCTGGGATCAGCTGTAACATGAACTGCTAAATGGTCTTATAAAAAAAAAAAACCCAGAACCAGATATTGGGGTGAAAACTGAGAGATCAGAAGAATAGAACAAGCCAGCCACAAGTTCTTACTGCTAGGAAATCCTCAGCCCAAGAGAGCTACTTCCTGTATACTCACGCCTTATATACCTTTCTGTGCCCGGACATCTTACTTCCTCTCTCTGCCCAGCTACATCACTTCCTCTTTCCACCCAGCTCTATCACTTCTTGTCTGTCTGTACAGACCTCCAGACCTCTATGGTAAACTAGTGCTGGGATTAAAGATGTGTGCCACCATGCCTGGCTCTGTTCCCAGTGTGGCCTTGAACTCACAGAGATCCGATGAATCTCTGCCTCTGGAATGCTAGGATTAAAGGCTTGTGCTACCACTGCCTGGTCTCTATGTTTAATATAGTGGCTGACTTTGTCCTCTGATCCCTAGGCAAGCTTTATTTGTTAGAGCACAACTAAAATATCATCACAATCAACTCAACAGCCCAAGCTCCATTCTCTTCCCCAGAGGTTGGCAGGTGAAGCTGAAAACCTTTAACATATGGTCGCCTTGGGGGAACCAGCCCACTCTCAGCTACTAGGGACCCCATCTACTATACAATCCACTAGCAAACAACAGATGCCTTTTTCCCTCCCAAGATTCCAAGGATTTTAGAAACTATATAGCAGGGGATGAGGACAAAGGCTGGTGTCTATTTTACAAAGTCATAAACATGTCAAAAGAAAACGTGACAGAACTCAGGAAGCTGAGAAAGGAGGACTGCCCTAAGTTCAAGGCCGGCCTGGCTAACACTGAGAAACTCCATCTCAGAAAAGTGCTTTATAAAAAGGAAGGTGAGACAAAGAGAGAGAGAAAGGAGGAATGGAAGGAAGAAAGAAGGGAATAAATAAACAAAGGAAAGGGAAAGAAAAAAGAAGAAAAGAAATCCACATTTCACAATCACTTCATTTGAAGGAGAATGGTAATGGAGAAAAGTCAGATAATGGGAAAATTGGAAGTCAATATAATAGGATAACTGGGTTTTCACAAAAGATAAGAATGACAAGGTCTGATAAATATTAGGACTGATGCAGCATCGAGAGATAATGAGATCTTATTCACTGCTGATCTACATTCAGTCATGACATTAATCCCTGAAGAAGAAAAAAAAAAAATCTATTGAATGAGCTTCTTTAGAAAATCACATAATCTTGATCTCTAGCAGTCTTGGTCAGTATTCTATTGTTGTGAAGAGACACCATGACCATGGCAACTCTTATAAAGAAAGCATTTAATTGGGGCTGGCTTACAGGTTCCGAGGTTTAGTCCTTTATCATCATGGAGGGGAGCATGGCAGCACACAGGCAGACATGGTGCTGGAGAAGTTGAGAGTTCTATATCCAGATCCACAGGCAGCAGGAGGAAGAGACTCTGGGCCTGACTTGGACCTTTGAAACCTCAAAGGCCACCCTCAGTGACACACTTCCTCCAGGAAGCTAAACCTTCTAATCTTTTCAAACAGTGCCATTCCCTAAGCATCTATATGAACTTATGGGTACCATTCTTACTCAGATCACCACACTAGCTATCCCAAGGGGTTTAACTAGCCATCTACCTTTTGAGTTTCTTCACCAGCATCCTAACCAACTGGATATCTGGATTTGCCTAAACATCTCCAAGATGAGGTACTCACTACTTCTTAAAGCAACATATGCCACGCTCAGCACACTTTGTGAAAAAAGTCTGTTTGCCACACTGAAACAGAGTTCAAAAGTTTCTTCCCCTGGGGCCATTTCTAACTCCTTTGGATTTTCAGGCTGGTGCCTACCTGGTCTCCTGAGTTCCATATTATCTCATTACTCACATTGAGCAAATGTTTACACAGACATGTCCCCTTTTATTTTCAGAGTGGTACCAGAGGTCCTTACGCTAAGCTCCGGGGTTCTGAAACAAGCACACACTTCATATTACAGTTCAGATAGGAAAGGTCCCCAGAGTCTCCAGTGTTAACAGCTTGTATCCCAGGAAAGCAGTGTTCAAAGGTCTGCTTCCTAGTGGTGTCTGGATCAGGAGGGCTCTGACCTCATCTGTGAACTAACCCATTAATAGGTTTTCTGCACCCCTCACCCCACTCCTTCACCATAATAAAGTTTCTACGCTGATGCAGTAGCCAGATCAAGCCAAAATGAAGAAGTATAACTAACCCCAAATACATTTGAACACTGCAACTCCTGGGCAGATCCTCAGGTCTCAGAAATGGGGGCCAGAGGAGTTGCACCCCCAAACAAAAGCAGGGAGCTGTTACAGGTGGTAGGCAAGGAGTGATAGATAATGTGTCTGCCACAAGCTGGGTTTGTGCCCAAGTGTGGTCAAAAACTGAGTGCTCAGGTGAGGACTTGGGCAGCTGGTAAATTCAGGGGAGGAAGCCTGCAGTAGCAACCAGGAATGCAGAACTGGGCTTTTTTTTTTTTTTTTTTTTCACCTTTCCTTTGTTCTGAGACTCTCTGAGCAGACAGGATTTGGAGAGAGAGAGAGAGAGAGAGAGAGAGAGAGAGAGAGAGAGAGAGAGAGAGAGAGAGAGAGAGAGAGAGAGAGAGAGAGAGAGAGAGAGAGACTGGAATGGCGCTTCCCAGATCATACAGGGGTGAGCTGGAGGTTCCAACCTAACACCCATGTGTAGAGTCATAAGTAAATGGCATTACTGCAAGGCGGTAGAGACTTTACTTGGGAAGAAATGGATCTTCTGGAGTCTGGCGTGTTCTCTCTCTCTCTCTCTCTCTCTCTCTCTCACACTCTCTCTCACACACACACACACACACACACACACACACACTTTTTTTCACACACATGTTTACAAAATAGTCCACTTCCATGTGGCCTTTTCAAGCATCCTTAGCGTTAGCTCCTCTCCCCACCCTGTCTCTGCCCTATGCTTTCACATTCCTCAGCATTTCAGCTTCCCAGTTACCAGTCAGAGCAAGAATCACCAGTGTGTGAGCCACTGTGGGCTCTAACAAAGAGACAAAGGTTCAGTGACGACCCAACATTTCTGGATGTGGACAATCTGAGAGTTAAAATATCTGTGGGGGAACAGTCACAGAGGGACTTTTTTCTCAGTTTCCTTCTGTGAATGCTTCCAGGTAATGACAATGAATGTCAGGCAAAGATTTTGCTTCTGCCGCCCCTGCCATGGAAAAGGGGAAATTAAACTATAATTATCATCATCATAATCAGGATAATGATGATAAGTGTGTGTGTGTGTGTGTGTGTGTGTGTGTGTGTGTGTGCGCGAGCGCGCTTGGTGTGGGGGTTGGCATACATGTGTACACACGTGAAGGGCAGAGGACAACCTCTGGTGTCATCGGTGTTCAGGAATGTCACCAACCCTGGGATTTCCTACTGACCCAGAGCTTACCAATTAGGCTGGGGTGGCTAGCCAATAATCCCAGGGATCCTTCTTTCCCGACCTCAGCACCGGGATTACAGGGCCATAGCACTGCATCCGGCATTGTCTGTTGGGTTCTAGGGATCTTTACTGAATGAGCCATCTGGTCAGCCTGAAAATCAGTTTTAAAACACACCAGAGTGCTCCATTTTTCATAGGTGGTGGGAAAGAGACCCAACTCCAGACACTCTTGCCATTGTGTCCCACATAGAGGTGAGGGTGTTCTCTTGGGCTGAACTGGGAAACAGAAAGTTCAAATTCTGGCTTCCAGACCCCACATAAGACAAATGCCCAATCATAAGACAATAATGCACTTCCCTTCTCCTACACATCACCACCACCGCATTGCCAAGGAGCTACTTGCTGCAGTTCTTTCTAACACAGTATTTTGTGTCCTTTGTTCAACAACAACAACAAAAAAATGAAAACCAAATGGCAGAGGAAAACTCCTTGAAGAGAATGAACAAGTATGAGAACCAATCAGACATGGAAGGAAAGTTGGGAGGGTCAGACAAACAATTCCAAAGCAGTAACTGACACGCTGAGGGTTCCAATGGAAACATGGAAACTGACAGCAGAAGAGAGGGCCGCGCAGACATCCCAACTGCTGCTGGACAAGGCGGGACGGGCACATGGTGTAACAATGGTGCCAGGAAGAGGGGAGAAAGGAAAAGCATTGGAGATCCTAACCACTGACTGTTTCCTAAGACAGACAGACAGCCATGGATCCCAGACATTCTGAGAATAAGCACCATGGCATCAAGTCTAGGAGTTTTCTATCAAACTTGGGAAAGAGTAGAAAGGGCCAGTGTCGATGGAGACTAGGCAAATTTATTTCTCTCACAAAATGCAATTTTTGCATCCTTTCCATGGGATCTTATCTTGGAACTGTTAAGTCTTCAAGGAAATTTCTTTGAAATATCATTTCTTAGTATTGTATTTGGTAAAGACTTAAGGAAAGGACAAAAGTCATGTTTTCTCAGGAAGATGGGGATGATGAAAACTGCATCAGTGCCAGGGTGGTGGTGGCACACACCTTTAATCCCAGCACTCTGAGGCAGAGGCAGGCAGATCTCTGTGAGTTCAAGGCCAGCCTGATCTACAGAGTGAGTTCCAGGACAGGCTCCAAAGCTATACAGAGAAACCCTGTCTCAAAAAAAAAGAAAGAAAGGAAGGAAGAAAGAAAGAAAGAAAGAAAAGAAAAGAAAAGAATATCAACAATTAACAGTGTTTACTTCAGAAATAAAGTAGAGGAACAGTCAAGGCGAGGGAGAGGGGCGGGTGAGGGGAGGGCCATGCTCCTCCTGATTTTATCTGTAGATATCATTTTGAATTTCAAGTTCTGACAGTCCCTGTTGAATTTTTCAAATTATGGTCATAATAAGCTATGTTCCCAAATGGCTACGTTACCAGCTATGTAAAATCAGAGGCATAATTTCAGAAACGGAGGTAAGTGAGGCCCTTTGTTTCGCTTACATTGACAGAACAAGGCTAGTAGTGCAAAATAGAGTCCTCCGCTCGCCTCATAATTGTGCAAATCAATAATACATGAGCACACAGGGGTTCTTTTAATGATGCGAAACTTGTTGTAAAACTGTACATCCTTTAAGATTCTTTTTAAATGAAGACATCTTTTGTATATGAGAATCAGGTGTCTCAACACACCAAAAGTTAGTTTTAAAATCTGATGGTTGAAATAGAATTCACTGAAACTGATTTGAAATTTTTGAAAGCTTTCAACTATTAGATTTGAAAAGTGCATGGTAACATTGACTAGAGTTAGTTACTCTGTATCTTACAGGAATCGGGAAATTGAAACTACAAGCCAGTTCAGCTCAGTTACACCTCAAAAGCCAGTCAGCGCTTTCAACGTTTTGATCTTCAATTATGATTATTTTCCACCTAGCTTCTCCATTCTACCTAGTGACCAGATTTTCATCTTCATGAATGCAGAAGGGAAACACTTTTCTCAACCATTTTATACTTTTCCTGAATCTGTTTGTATTTCTTTGGCAGCCACAATCATGCACACATATTTGGGACAGATTTTAACACAGGTTTTTGGTTTTGTTTGTTTTTCTTTTTTAACATCCTCATCTGAGTCCTAGAGTTGTGCTCATGTATACCAGCCGGGACAGAAAACATCCTGTTTACCACCCAGTCTCTAGCCACCAGTGTTACACAAAGTCCATGCTTCTTCCAGGTGGCCATACCTTTCCAGGCCACTGTGCCTCTCTTTGGAGCATGGGCTTTCAGATGGGATTAAAACCTCCTGGGATTCAGTGGTGTCCCAGTGGTCTGGCTCTGGTCTTCTCTGTGCAGTCGTACTCTGAGGTTAAGTCCTGTAACTTCAAGGTAGTGTTCTTAATGTCACGTCCTCAGAAGTCAAGAGAGTTGACATTGATCTCTCCATCAAGAAGGGTTCAGGAATATGCCTGAAGCAGGCTGCATTAAGTCTGAAAGTGAGGGCTGAGAAGTTTCAGCCCTGGATGCACTATGGGATGCTTGCCAGTGGGTGTGAGCACAACCTGAGGACTCAGATTATATATAGCTTATATACTCATGGGTTTCTAGTGGCATGAGTCCAGAAGAGATGCTCATTTTCTTCTGCCTCAGGAAACAGGCCTTCTGGTGTTGATCAGCATCTAAACATCTAAACTCCTCACTCAGGAGTTTTTATCTCCCTGTGATAAGGGCAAGCTTCCATGAAATCTGACACTTTTCCCTTTGAGACTGTCATGCAAAACTCTTGGCCACTAATACTGCCAGGTCATGGATTTTGAAACCAAACTCAAAAGGTATTGAAACTTCAAAAGTTCTCTGTGATTCTTTTGTCTCTACCATGAATTTCAAATTGTATTGAATGATTTAAAGACTTACTATATAACTTGAAATATTCCAGAAATATAATTTGCATACTTCACATATTTTAACTTTGAAACATTTTAATACAATCCATTTGGTTATAAAATAAACTTGTCATTTAATAACCATAAATTACGTCGATAATTTCCTCTGAGTTGTCAATAAATTTAACTTCAGTATAACATTTTAGACAATGTTCTTAGAATCTTCAGGTTATTACATAATTAAACCATTGCTTAGTAATATACAATTCCTGATAACTTTTTTTCACTTATTATTTCTTTAAAGGATCTGTTTTGGTTAATCTCACCCAAACTGACTTCCACAAGGTAAGTCTGAACCTACTTTTCCAGATTAACAAATTACAAGTTAAAATTTTGTTCCACAGTATAAAAATGCCTTTACTAGTCAGTTTCTAACATGTTAACCCTGGACCAACCTTTAATAGCTCCAGTTCATACTTTTTTAAGTGTTCTTCAACTAGAGAGCTCTCCTCACACTTCTCAAAGTGCTCTTCAGTTAAACTGTTCTCCTCTTAAAAAAATACAGTGCATAAGTATGTCATCAAAAAAATTAAATAACTAATCTATAGATAATCCCTGGCTAAAAAAACCAATATTGATGGGAGTGATGAATAATATGTAACCATAGTTAAGGTATTAATATGTAAGAAATTAATGAATGGTTTACCCTAACACTCAGCAAATAGATATGTAAGTATGTACACAAGACATTTAAAATATGATTTTATTTTATTCCAATAGTAAAAACTTCTACATATATTATATATATTCATATATTCAATAGAGACAGAAATAAAATCTCCATAACATAAAGCAAACAAAAATTAATTTGGCCTATATCAATATTAGTAGATCTCATAAAGATAATGTAAGGATGAGAACACAAGATGAAATCTCAGATTAATGCAGAGTCTGATGTAAGTCAAATTTAAAAGTGCAGAAACCAAAGCAGTGTAACACTGGCATGCAGAAGACATATAGCCAACAGAATAGAACAAAAAAAAAAAAAGAAAGAAAAAAACCCTTTACTATACAGTCAGATTTTTTTTTAAGATTTATTTATTTATTATGTACACTGAAGAGGTTGCCAGATCTTATTACAGATGGTTGTGAGCCACCATGTGGGTGCTGGGAATTGAACTCAGGACCTCTTGAAGAGCAGTCGGTGCTCTTAACCTCTGAGCCATCTCTCCAGCCCCCAGATTTTTTTTTAATGAGGAAGCCAAATCATTCAGTGGAGAAATGACCATCTATGCAATAATAGTGCTAGGGAAACTGAATATTCATATACCACTCTCACCCAAAATCATATTAAAACAACTCAAAATGGAAACAACACATAAAACTACAAAACTCAGGAGAAAACATCAGGTAATTTCTTGGATATGATACCAACAGTACCAATAATAAAAAAGGAAAACAGAGCCAGGCAGTGGTGGTGCATGTCTTTAATCTTGGCACTCGGGAGGCAGAGCCAAGCAGATCTCTGTGAGTTAGTTCAAGGCCAGCCTGGTCTACAGAGCAAGATCCAGGACAGGCACCAAAACTACACAGAGAAATCCTGTCTCAAAAAACCACACACACACACACACACACACACACACACACACACACACACATACACACACAAAGGTAGGGGATGGGGGGAACCGTAGATAAACTGGAATTCATAAAATTGTGCTATTAGACATTATTAACAAAGAAGCATGTTTTATAGAGTAAGAAAATACTTGCCAATAATTTTGTCTGATAAGAGACTTTTCAAGCTTGATTTCTGTTGCTATGACAAACACCATGGCCAAAAGTAACTAGAGGAGGAAAGGGTTAACTTGGCTTACAGGATATAGTTCATCATGGAGGAAAGTTAGGAACGGAGCTGAAGTGAATCTGCGGCAAGAACTGAAGCAGAGGCTGTGGAAGGTTATGTGTATTGACTTGCTCTCTGCCACTTGCTCAGCTTGCTTTCATATACAACCCAGAACTACCTTCCCAGGGGTAGCAATGCCCATAGTGGACTATGTCCTCTCCCATCAATCACTTAATCAAGAAAATATCTCACAGATATGCTCACCAGCCAATCTGATAGAGGCAAGTCCTTGATTGGAGTTTCCTTTTCCCAAGGAACTCTAGTTTGTGTCAAATTGACAAAAAACTAACAGCACAATTGGCCCCTTGTCAACTTGACACACAAATACATCATTTTTATACCATAACAGTTTCTTTCTTATTTATTCCAAGATCTCAATGCAAAACATGGTGTAACTTTAAAAGGCCCATAGTCTTTGCAAAATTCAAACACCTTGAAACTTCAAGGACCTTTTTTAAAATATAACAAATCTCTTAGTTCCTATAAAATCAAAAACAAGTTAAATATTTCTTACTCTAAAAAGGAAGAACCAGGGAGGGAGTAAAAAGAAAGTCCTACAGCATAAATAAAATCCTGTAACTTCATATCCAGCATCTGGAACTCACTCGTTATCTTCTGGGCTCCAAGGGGTTGGACAATTTTACTTCTCTGATTCTGCTCTCTGCAGAACACATTGCTTGCCTCATAAGCTCATGTTACCTCTACTCTACAACCTGTGGTACCTTGGTGCTCATCCCATGGTTCTGCCATCTCCAATATGCTGGAATATCCATGGCAATTGAGGCTGTACTATTATAAGGCATTATCTTGGCCTCTTCAGGCACTAAGCCTCAGCTTCTCTCCATGGCCCTTTTGATCCTGCCATTTCCACTGAAACTGAGGCTTCTTTACCAATGGCCTCTCCTGGACTCTCTTCAAAGGTATTCTACCCCTGCCATACAATGCCAAATCTCAGCAGCTCTCCACAAGCCCATCATGCCTTCCAAACCAGTACCATGTGAAAGAATGGAATACATCATCTGCTGTAAAATTGATGCATAGCCTTGGTGTTCTCCCACTAGAGAACAGATTCTGTGTCATAACCCTGAAAAAAAATGCTCCCCAGAAGATTTCACCACAGTGATGCTGGCCTCTTCTTAATCACAGCTGAGTTTTCAGCCCTAACTAACCAACGTAAATTGTTCCAGTCAAACAAAGGTTTTACCTTTTTAAGTGATACTTATTCCTCTTATTCATCAAAGCTGATCCTTCAGTCCAAAATTACCAGAAACCATTGGTTCTTAATGCAAAATATGACACAAACAACTAAAGCAGAGTCTTTGAGAGATTTCCAAACTTGTCTCTGAACATGCACAAGCCAGGCCTCCACAGAACAACCCATTGAGCTCTGAGAATACAATTGCTTTTCCAGCCCAAAGCTCCAAAATCTGTCTACAGTCCTCCCAAACCACCAACACGGTCAGGCCCATCACAACAATCTACCATTCTGGGGTACCAATTTTTGTATTAGTTGTTTTTCTGTAGCTGTGATAAAACACTGTGACCAAAGAGTTTATTTTGGCTTACAGATCCAGAGGGAAGTAGTCCATCATGGCAGGGAAGCAACAGTAAGTGGCAGGCAAGCATTGTGTCAGGAGCAGGAAGCTGAGAAATCACACCTTCAACCCTCAACACAAAGCAAGGACAGGTGCCTGGGAGTAGAGTGAGGCTAGGAACTCTCAAAGCCTGCTCCCAGTGACATACTGTCTCCAGCAGCGCTACACACCATCTCCTCATCAGCACCACTAACTGGGGACTGAATGTTCAAATGCCTGAGCCTTTGGGGACCATTTTTCCCCTCAAACTACTCACCAAGCACTTGGTCTCCTGTTGCTGGCACTGGCTGGTAAGGTGATGAGGGACAAATACACTGATAAAAGTATAGATATAAAAAGTGGAATGGCCAGGGAGGAGAGAGGAAGAGAAATGAGAAGACATCGTTTAATCAAAGTAGAGTTTCTCTTTACCAGGATAAGAAGATCAAGATGAGTATCCAACATGGTAGATGTAATTAATACTACAAAGTTATACATTTAAAATTATTAAGATGGTTAAGTTTTATATAGCCTGTATTTTATCAAAAAAACTATATAAATAGCAAATTTAATATGTTAATATTATTGTCTTATATATGTATAAATATCAAAATGGATGCATATAAGGTCTTCCCTTAAAATGTAAAGTATTCTTGGTCAAGAGTTTTACTGTTTTATATAAATTAGACAATGATACAATGAATAGTAAACCTACTGGCCAATATTCCTGTTCTGCATAATTGCAAAAAATCTTCAATAAAGTACTAGCAAAGCTAATTTAACAGTGTGCTTAAAGGATCATCCATTTACTATACTCAGGTGGAGTTTATCCAGGGACGCAAGATGGTTAAATATATAATTCAATATACATGCTATATTCACACTACCAGAATGAAAGAAAAACAAACAACAAACAGATCATTTCAATAGATTTCAGAAATGCATTTGATGGAATAAAAAATCCTTCCCTGAAGAGAACTCCTAACTTAATAGGCTTGGGTGAAAAATGCACCTTAAGACAAAAGGCTATGTGATGTGCCCACAGCTGATAGCATACAGAATGGGCGAAAGACAGTTTTTCTTCTAAGACCTAGAACAAGGGTGGCCCTTTGGGCTGGACAAGGATTTGCTTTGATAAAACCTCCAAAAATGCTGTAGAGGCTCATGACTGTAATCTCAACACTTGAATGAGAGAGAGAGAGAGAGAAGCCAGAATAACTGACTCCTAGTATTGCCTATATCACTTAATTAGCACTGCTGACTGTCAGTGAGTTGTCCAGTCGGCATGGAACTTTGCAGGGGAGGCATGACTAAAGATGGCGCTTGGAGTTCCTGCTGTATTTAACGCTAGAGATTTATAATCTGCATTTCATTTCAACTCCAAGTCGTGATCCTGGCTTTCCAGCTACTTGTCCTGAGTTCACTTTTTACCTTTGTTGTAGTACCAAACAGGCTGTCTGCCCCCACTGGGCTGTAAACACATGGGACAACACAATAAACATAGGCTGCTTTAAGGTCAAACAAACAAACAACAACAAAATAAAACCCTTCCTAGAATGTCAATTACAGTTTTTAAAACAGAGTAACAAATGTCAGCTTTGTGTATTCACACATACTATGATAACTCAAGCCACACAGTTATAGGGGGAGAGGCTGCAGCTCCTTGGGCAGCTTGCCTACAGCAAATCAATAGTGGTACAGGGAACACGGTCTACTTTGTCTCAGGGGTGCAAGGGATTGATAGAACATGCACTTCGCCTTTGAGCAATCACAGATCAAATGGTACGTAACCATGACTCTCCCGCTCTCAACACAATCCTTTTGAAGCCAGTGCTAGACAGACGTGTTTCTGTGTGACTTTCAAGTTCTATTTCCACAGCCTTGCTTGAAAATCCGGTTGCTATGGTGACGTGTACCTCTGCAAGCACTCTCCTTCACAACAACTAAGTTCCACCCTATTGAGGAAAAGTGGCGTCTATGACTTAACGGTTCAGCGAAGGCCGACGGAGGATCTGTGCTCGGATTTCCAACCGAGAGGTTTTTAATAAGCAGTTTCAGCTTCTAGAATCTGAGAAGGCAGAATAAGAACAGTTCTAAATTTAGCAGGCTGATCTTAAAGGCCATTTCCTTCCAGATGAAAAGATACACACGTTGAAGTATGCTGAACTGGCGTGCCACCACTGGGCTTGTTTCCGGGCACTGGGAAGAAAGAGCAGGTGTTTCAAAATGAGCCAAAAGGGCTATGTGAAGAGCAGACACCTCCTCCAATGCTATGTTCTCCTTTAACCCTGTTGTCTGCCCCCTATTCAAACAGGTACTCATTCCACTGGGCTCCCTCCCAATTGTTCCTGGAGCCTCCCACAGACCCCCCTATGAAGAGGCAGAGCATGGGAAGGTGGGCCAGTCCCCAGGACAGGTGAGAAGTGGTCTCCATGTCAGAGCCTCTCTGAATGCATTCCCCTAATCATAAGCCCATTCCATTAGAGCATTCGATTCAGTAACAGCATGTGTCACAGGCTAGACAGGATTATTGTTGACTAGCTGCATTAATACCTCTGTATTTATGTGACAAATTACATCCCAAGTTCTGAACAACAAGCTTCAAAAAGAACTCTTGAAATGCAACTTATTATACTAGATAACTTTATAGCTTACTGAAATACAAATACCTCCAAAAACACAAACTGATTTCTTCTTTTAACACATCTAGAAATTATCATAATCCTCATTAGCATAATGAAAGGCTTGTGGTACTTAATTGTGTTTGGGATGAATATGGAATACACAAATAAATCTAATGTAAAAGACCTCTGATATGGGAAACATCTTAAATTATGCTGCACATGTTTGACATATTTCATCTTTAGCTGTTTTCAGGAAAGATTTTTCTAAAGCCTAAATAAACTACCAGTCAAGCACTCCCAAACAGTTTTTAACACAAAACTGAAAGCAAGAAATGTCTGTGCTAATAAAATGGGCCAATAAGAACTACGTTTATGATCAAAGACTCAAAGTTAAAAGGGTCACAGTCTAGAAATAAGAATATCTGATGACATAAGCATTAGCATCTCAAACTAAGGTCTGCTCTGAGGGAACCACATAGTTTGAGGAAAAGGGTGGTGGGCTTGGGCAATTCTCCAGAAGTGACAAGGCTGAGCCAGCAGATGTCTGTATCATTACATCTCCACCTTGGAGACCATGGTTTAATTGTGATCTCCATATAAAATCACAAAGCTAAACGTATGGGGCAAGTAATCACCTTTTAATAGTATAGCAGGGTTTTGGTTTTTTTGTTTGTTTTTATTCTAAGAGTTAATCCTTCATGTTCATTCTCTCTGTCTCTTTCTCTCTGTCTCTTTCTCTCTGTCTCTGTCTCTATCTCTGTCTCTGTCTGTCTCTCTGTCTCTCTCGATCTCTCTGTGTGTGTGTGTGTGTGTGTGTGTGTGTGTGTGTGTGTATGAAGGCATCTCAGTTTGTCATATGTCTCTGTTTATTTTGTTTATTTGAAATCCTTCCTCTGTTACTATTGTTAAGTAAAAACAAAAAACAAAATACACTCTCCCAACCAAAAAAAAGGAGAGAAGGAGAAGGAGAAAGAAAGAAAGAGAGAAGGGGGAGGGAGGGAGGGAGAGAAGAAAGAGAGAAAAAGAAAGAAAGAAAGAAAGAAAGAAAGAAAGAAAGAAAGAAAGAAAGAAAGAAAGAAAGAGAAAAGAAAGCCAGGTCATGTCAGTGGCCAAGCTGACATTTCCCAGCTCATCTGTAGACAATCACAGTTTCTTTGATCTTAACTTAAAAAACAAATCTTTCTAAATCATACATCCAAACATTTGGCAAAACATATTAAAACAGATTCCTAGAGCAACTAATTTAGGTGGTCTTTCTCCTTTACCTGTCAACAGGCCCAGTGTTCTAGCTCTTTCTCTGTTCTCTGTTGGCTCTTGCCATGGACCCTTTTCTCCCAGTTTCACAGTGTGGGCACTGTCCTGGGTGCTGAGCAGAACACAGTCCCCTGCACCTCCCTCTAGGGCCTGGAGTATGATGCCCAAGATCTACCTTTCTACCTTCCTTTCCAAGCTCTGCAGCAGCAGTTAGAAAGTCCAGTAAATAACAGACCTAAACCATAAAGCATCAGTCCTCCTTCCCATGGTAACCTTCTCCCATGGTCACTTAATATTAGGAATGTTTTAGGTACTGCTGCCCCAAATCTTGGGTTTGTTTTCCATCTTCTCACTCCTGCCCCCACATAAACTTAGTTCTAGCCTTCGGGGTAGGTATAAAGTTCCCTGTTTTTGTATCCCTGGTCTTTTCTAGACTGTCTTAATTCAGATTTCTCCTACCTTCCATTCACGCTAAGGCTAGAGTTGTTCAACTGGTCACTCAACCCCCTTTCTCCAGTTAACCAAACCGGTACTTCCTTTAGTGACTTAGCCACATGGTATACAACATGGCACCAAGAGGTGAGTTTTTAAGTCCTTCCACGTGTTGCAAGCAGTGGGTGCAATATAGCTCTGTTGATTGTTGATAGTTTTCATGTCCCTTGGCTTGATACTGCAAGGCACACACTGCTGGTAGAAATGCACAATACTACAGCTTCTGCTTGATAATTTCTTATAAATAAGACATATGCCTACCATACTTCCTGGTCCATTCTACTCCTATCTATGTGAGAGAATCAATTCAGTCATTTTTTTTTGACACCCTAAAGAAAATGAGCCAATATTTAAACCAATATTTTTCTACGTGTAACAGTGGTGTATACATCTGGGGTGTTTCACAGTTTTCTCAACCAAGTATTTTCAAGTGCTTGAAAGAAACAGAGCTCAGAGAACAGTGTGTTTGGAGAAGCAGGCACATCCTCTCTAATGACATTAAGGAAACCTGCAAGACTAGAGTGCCAACTTCATTATTCCCCCCAAAGAAATTGAACTTGTCTTTAGTTTTATCGGCAGACATGATGGGTGCTAAGTTTACTCACTGTCTTGTTGATCCAGCTGTTCCCTTTACAGTAGACAGAACTAATGAACGTGGGGGAAAGTGACAGCTGGGAAGTCGCAAACAGGCCTGTTAGTCATTAAATCTGTATAGACTTTGTCAAGTTCCTTCCTCTGAATACCTCACACCCTTTCCAAGTGTCACCGCCTAAACCTTTCCAACACTAATGGCTGGCTGAAGAGTCAGCACATTGCCATCTCCTTTGCAGGTCTGGGGAACCACCACCCCCCAACACACACACACACACACACACACACACACACACACACACACACACACACACAGGTCTGTATGTGAAGATGCTTGCTTCCTTGCTTACTGGATAAACTAGAACAGCATCCAAAATCCTTCTTCCAAGTCCAAACCCCAGGTGTCACCAAGGTGACTTCAGTTAGGCCAACTGCATAATGAAAGAGCGACAACTTACAATGTGCCCAATGTTGCAATGTTGCAGTCATCAGATATGTGTTGTCTTTGTGGCCTGTGTGGCTTTTTTCCTCTTATCCTTTGTATTTTTAGTAGTTTTATTTAATTATACTTAGGCAGCATAAAAGCCACCGATTTAAAATATACAGAATGCATTTTAGTAAATGCATATAGTGACAGGGCTACCATCCCATTATAGATTTACAGTACTTTGAGAAGACCCCAGATGTTATCAAGTCAATCTGCAGCCAAGGAACACTCCTTCCAAGATACTAGACAAGTGCTGACCTGTTTTCTGTTCTTACAAATTTCACATAAGTCAGTTGTTACTATATACAGCTTTTGTGCCTCTCCTTCACTCCAAATGTTTGGTTAAGTTTCATCCATGTTTCTCTACACATCATGGCTTTCTTTTGGGTGACCACTGTTTTACTGTGTGAATATTCTATCATTTTCTTTCAACAGTTGGTAGAAACTCAGGTTTTATTTTTCATCTATAATGAAAGAAGTTACTAAAAAACACGCAGGACATTCTTTGTATTATTTGAATCCTTCAACAGATTTAGAGGTACATTTTTATTACCCATAATTTGTTTAATTTTGGTAGAATTTTTTAAATGTTCTTTATCCCACTATTGGGTGTACTGTCCTATGAATGTCAGCTAAATCCAATTGGCTGAGAGCATTTCTCAAATCTCAACATTCCTAACTGAATTTTTGACTACTTGTTTGTAGTGGGTAGCCATCCCAGCATTGGCCTGGAAGTTCCAACCCCCATTGAGGCTTCAGTAATGATCACGCCCACAAGGCGGTGCAGAGGAAGGAGCGGAAGACCGAGGAGCAGGAGGAGGTGGTCTCTTGGTTCCGGGATGCGGGACACTAGAGGTGGACCGAGCAGAGTTCTCCAGAGAACACCGCCAGACTACCCTATACCTTTGCCTGCAACCTACCCCTTCATTTGTAAGTTACCCCACAAAATAAACCTCCCTTTTAACTACGTGGAGTGGCCTTAATAATTTCACCAATATCTGGCGCCCAACGTGGGGCACGAACCCACGACCCTGAGATTAAGAGTCTCATGCTCTACCAACTGAGCTCTGGAGAACTCTGCTCGGTCCACCTCTAGTGTCCCGCATCCCGGAACCAAGAGACCACCTCCTCCTGCTCCTCAGTCTTCCGCTCCTTCCTCTGCCCCGCCTTGTGGGCGTGATCATTACTGAAGCCTCAATGGGGGTTGGAACTTCCAGGCCAATGCTGGGATGGCTACCCACTACACTTGTTTGTCAGTTATTAGGTACTGGAATCTATATCTAAAAAAATACATCTGCCTACTTCCCCTTGTACTTAATCACTGCTGTACCATGTATGACAAAAAATCTCCTAGGTGCAAAATAAATAGGGCTGAAGTCCATTTTCTTCAATGAGCAGATACTTGTATGATCATGATGAGACCCCTCTCATCCTTTGATGATGACAGTGATTTTAACATTCTTTTGATGGGTGTTGAAGCTGTAAAATGTCCCATTCCTTGAACTTACTTCTCTGTGTCTTTATTAAATTTATGCCTTACAGATTCCATACAATTGAGTTTTCTGTACTTATCCCATCTGGCAGTCTCTTTTTAATGAGGTTCCTGTACCAATTTCATTGGATATGATTGTTATAAATTTGATCTTGATATTTTTCACTCATCAGATCTTTTCTCCCTCCACCTTTTCCCTTTGTTTTTAAGGTTTACTTTATTTTATTCTAAGAGTGATTGGTGGTTTGAGAGTAGTGTCCCCCATAAACTCACATATTAGAACTTGCAGTTCCCAGTTGGTAGTTGTCAGTTAGGGTTTCTTTTGCTGTGAAGAGACACCATGACCATGGCAACTCTTAAAAAGGCTAACAATTAATTGAGGTGGCAGCTTTCAGTTCAGAAGTTCAGTTCATTACCATCATGGCAGGGAGGATGGTGGCGTGTAGTCAGACATGGTGCTGGTGTAGTAGCTGAGAGTCCTACATCTTGCAGGCAACAGGAAGTTGACTGAGACATACTGGGTGGTATCCTGAACATAGAAAACCTCAAAGCCCACCCCCATAGTGACACACTTCCTCTAACAAGGCCATACCCACTCCAACAAAGCCACACCTTCTAATAGTGCCACTCCCTATGAGATTATGGAAGACAATTACATTCAAACTACCACAGAACTGTTTTAGGAAACTGTGGAGTACTTGGAAAGTGGAGCCTTGACAGTGGAGGTGTGTAACTGGAGTGGGCTTTGAGAATCCATAGCTTATCCAACTTCTTTTAGTTTGTCTTGTATTTCTTGTGCACTGTAAAGATGTGATTTCCACACTTTCTGCTTCAGCTCTCTGCTGCCATGCATCATCTACCATTATGAACCCTCCTCCTGGAACTCTAAGTCAAAATAAACCCTTCTATAAGTCACTTTGGGCCATAGGGTTTTAACACAGCAACATAAATTCTGATAAAGAGAATTTCACCTAAATGAATGTGCATACAGTGTGCATGCAGTGTCAACAGAGGGTACTGGATCTTCTGGAACTGGAGTTAAGATGGTTGTGAGCCACGAGGTAGGTGATGGGAACCGAAACTGGGTTGTCTGTAAGAGCATGAAATGCTCTTAACCACTGAGCCATCTTACCAAACCCTTCTTTTCCTTTAAACAGAGATATTCTTTATCTCCCTTACTTTATCACTTACAAGTCTTGTCCACATCTCTCTTTCATCTCTTCCTGGTGGCCCATTCATCTGAATATGTGGTCACTTGACATTCTGGCACGGATCACCAGGAACACTTTGTTCTTGTTAAATCAGCCCATTTTCTGCTTCATTCAGTTTTTTATTATTTATTCAAGCTTGTGAATCTTTTCTTTCTGAATCTATTGTTTATCTAACCTGGTATTTATTTCAGCTCATGCATGTTTACATTTTTTAATTTTTTATTTATTTTTATATCTCTCATGTCTCTACTTAATATACTTATTTTTGTGTGTGTTGTTTGTTTTGTTTTGTTGTTTTCCAAGACAGGGTTTCTCTGTGTAACAGTCCAAGATATCCTAGAACTAGCTCTGTAGACCAGGCTGGCCTCAAACATATTTAATTATTATTCTCTAGTTTTCTTCTAGTCTTCAATGTGTGGGATACAGTTAGAGCTTGCATTTATGGTTCTGTCTGCATATTTGTCTGGTCTTTCATTTCTAGATCGATTTTGTTTAGTTATTTTCTCCTCATCATGGGTCACATGCTTCTGTTTCTTTACATTTAACTAAATTCTAATCGTTGAGAATTCTAAGTTTTAGGGTGTCCTGTAATTTCTGGGATTATCTCTTTTCTCCTTTTCTATCTTTGTGTCTTTAGTATACTTGTTGGCTCAAAGAAATAACTATAATGTTGCCATCAGAAATTATTTTTAAATGACAGAATAAAACTCAGTTACCTACTATCAGTCTATTCATACCAGGGTAAAGAATAATTTCTGGAAATTATGCTGTTTATTGTTCACATTAGAGAAGGAATTGTATTTGTAGCTTTTAGGATAAAACAGAGTCGGTGGTACTTAATACAAAGTACTTCTAGCTGAACTATTTTGTATTTTGAATGGTCAGGTAAGTTTGAGTATTGGTTTTGAATGAAGAAGAGGAGAGGGAGGGGAAGGGAGAGGTGGGGATTGTAGAAGTGTCAGCATATACATGTAGTCATTTTCATTAATAAGAACAATCTGCTTCCTCTTCCAAACTTCATCAACTGTGATGCTCACTTGTCTTGTGAAAGTTGTTTTGAAATTTTTCTTTCAATATAACAGATAGATGACTAAGTCTTATATTTAATCCATATAATACCTATATAAAAAAACACAGGGATGTAGAAAATGATCTGGGAAAATTTGGGGGAGGATAAAGAATATGATCAAAACATGTTGTATGGAATCATCAAAGAATAAATAAACAATTAAAGAGATATGCACACTATGCATAAGGATGTAAGAGTTTGGTGGATATAAGCTATAAAGCTAAGCTGATCATGGTAAACATGGTTTTCTTCCCTGCAGTAATTTTCAAAAAATTTGGAAGAGATGAGAATTCCTCAGGGCCCATGCCTCTGATGGATTACTGGTTCTATTCAATTTTATAGCCACCTACAGGACTAAAGACACCAAGTTGAAAGAAGTCTGGGATGAGTATAGACTTCTCTACAAGCCTATTTTCATGAATCAGAGAAATCTAATGGTTCCAGCAGCATTAAAAACACTATATTCAGTAAATTTTCCATAGCTGCATTTCACATACTCCTGATAGAGACTATTTCTGTTTCTCCTCATGCTGCTTTCCCAGCAACTGCTCATCACAAACATTTCTACCTAGCAGATGGTGGTTTGCTCCCCTTTCCTTTGTGGCATCCCACTCCCTGCACTCCGCACTGCATAAACATCGAGTGTAATAAACATTTCAGCTGCTCAGAAACTGTTCTGAAATTTATGGCAGAGTCAGTTCAATTTGGAAAGGCAGCACAGATGCATCTATGCAAAAGAAAGGATATTATAATAAAAATACTCATTATTAACAGGGCCAAAGTTAGTAACAGCATTTCATGGTTTTGTTTTCTGCACCAACTCCCCACCTTTCTGTAAGCAGAAAAATCCAGATTATTAATCATGCCTATTGTCACAAGAGACTGAGACTTGATTAAGCACCAATGACTTCTCTAAATAATAGACACATTTTAAGAAGGACATTTCAGTATGATTAGCAAACAAACATGGGCAGCTCTGAGCATGGAGTTATGGAGGATTTTATAAGGGAAATCTTCATAGAAGAGATGTTATATGAATTGTACCATGAATAAGAGTAATAGTTTATCAGACAAATATGAATATAAGGAATATTCCAGGAAGAAAATATGCTACATGTATCAAAGACTAAAAAGCAGGAAAGACAGAAATGTCTGTTGGGTACATTAATAAGATCAAAATTTACATACAAATTTTCCAACTCTGTGACAGACTCTTAGGCAACTTCTAAGTGAAAATATTTATTTGGACTCACAAGTTTAGATCTTTCTGTCCTTGTTCATTGTCTCCCATAATTTCTGGGCCAATGATGAGGAAAACATCACAACAAGGAATATGCTGTGGAGCAAATATGTTCACCTCATTGGGTAAGGAAGGAGAGCAAAAGATGAGAAGGGAGAGGTAGAAGAGAAGAGGGAGAGAGGGAGGGAGAGAGTGAGAAAAGAAGGGAGGGAGGGAGGGAAGCAGGGACAGAGGGACTGAGAGATGGAGGGCAAGAGGGAGGGAGCAAGGCAGGGCAGCAGGGAGGACAGGATACAGAATCCCATTTAAGGGCATGTCCCCAATGACCTTCTACTAGGACACCCCCTCCTGAATTTGCCACCACCTCCAGTAGCATTAACAGCTGAGGACTAAGCTGTTAAGAATTGACCAGTTCAGGTCCAAACCACAACACAGGAACTGAGATTAGAAAGGCGAGTTGTTAAAGTGTCTGTCTCAAAGTTGACAGTTCAGCTATGGCTCAAGCCATGATAGGACGAAATTATTCAAACAAACCTAGCAAAAGTGAATCCTACAGGCTTCGTATGTGGTGTGTGAAACTTACTCAAACCACAACTGACCGCAACGAATCTTTGTTCCAGAACCCAGGAAGTCTAGACGTCGGCAAGCTCCCTCCTTTAAGGCAGCCTTTCTGTTGACAATTCACCCAATCTGATGAGTCAGACTGACGATTTCCCTCCAGAGCATCAATTCAAATATATGCATTGTACATGCCTTCTGTTTACCTTGATCTCTCAAAGAAACAATAAAACTTTGTACCTTCCTTTCACTACCCCATGACCCAACACACACACACACACACACACACACACACACACACGCGCGCGCGCGCGCGAGAGAGAGACAGAGACAGAGACAGAGACAGAGACAGAGACAGAGACAGACACAGAGAAAACTCGCTGATGCCCCAGGTCACACAGCAGTTATCTGCTATGCCTATATTTTGCCTGGCTTTGCTCATCACAGATTAGAATCTTGTCACAGACAATTAGCAGTGGAAAGCCAATGAATGCTTTCTATTAAAAGAAAAAGGATAGAGTCCTTAACAGTATCGAAGCTAAACTTCTTACCATTGAATATAAAACAAAACAGTCATCATTAAAAGGCTGGCGTTCTAAGAGTTCCAGCAATGAAACCAGCAAAATCTCTCAAGTGATAATCTGTGAGTGGCAAGTTTATACAGATTAATTAAGAGTATAAAAATATACCCAAACATAATAAAAATAGCAAGCTCTTCGGGTTTTTCTTAAATTAAATATTTGTCCAATACCCATCTTATCCTCCTCCTTCCATCCATTTATGTGAATTTCATTAATCAAATTAGCATGTGAAGCCAAGGGGAAAATGACAAGGAATGAAGGGCACAAAGCAAGATAACAAATACAAGTACTCAATTCCAGACCGCAGTGCAAAATAATATTAAAATCCAAATCTCAACAGCATGAATTTAGGGAGATTTGCATGGTATCCAGAAGTCATTTATTACTAGTTTTTCTGCACTCACAGATAAATGAAGTCAAGAACATTTCCATTCCCCAGCTGCAGATTTTCTGAGTGTGGTAGAATATTAAACAATTGGGTTGAAGCATTCTCTGCTTTAGCTGCTAGTTCTGAATATAACATGAGTAATCAGCACAAAATAGCATTCTTAGACCTCTCTCATTGTAATCAGCATGTTATTGTTACAATATTATGGTATCCAAATAAAGTGAAGTCTCCTCATTCTTAATTTTTGAATGTGTTTTAAGAATAAATTATAATAATTTCCAAATGCATGAATGACAGCTTTGTGAGATTACATCTTTCTTGTAAAAATGATAAGGAATTGACTAATGAGTCTATCACACAGAGTCCATTAAAGGTGACAGGACAAAGATCCCTTGGAGACCTCATCAAGTGGAAACAATATGCAGGATTAATTCCCATCTATTCAACTTCCCCACGTTTAAATAGGAAATGAGCTTTGAGTGACAACTTTATTTAGTGAGTCAAAGACTGCTGAAATTTTTTATGAAAAGGTGCAACTTACATGCAAAACAGCAGATTTTTATTAGGAGCTTTTGATGTGATACAGGGGGGAAAAACTCTCATTAGACACCAGTTAATAAAGGGCATAAATATAAATCACTTGCAAGTTCGAGCTGCATGAAGTCGGCTGTGTTTGCAATCATAGCCTCATCACTGTGTTTATTAATATCGATCCTATCTACTGCCGTGTCTCCTTTTATATCTAACTCATTTGAAATCATAATAGTTTCTCATAATTTGGTTTTATTTAAAACTGCTGCTGATTGTTTAGATATACATCCTTAGACATGAATTTCTAACTATAATTTTTGGAGCTTAGATATTTTGTTTCATTTAAGAAAAACAACTTAAATCATGAACACGGATCTCATATATAGGAACCAAAAAAAAAGGGGGGGGGCCACTGATACTATGTAACACAGAACATTGAATTTTAGACTTTAAAAAGGTTAGCAAAAATAGTCCTGTGTAGCTAAATTACTTAAAATCCATTGGTAATAATAATGTACCTGTGTGAGTTTTATTATAAAAACAGAGGAAATGATATTATGTACATACTCATCATGTTATATTCGACACAACCATAAGAGAAAGTAACCCTTGAAGTAAGAATGTGAAGGCAAAGCAAATTTTAGCAAAGGCATTAGTATTGTCCTGACAAGATAGTGTTCTTAGAACCATAAAAAGAAAACAGTCACTCAAAGTTTTACATTTACTTAATGTTTTACCAACACATGGGTCTTGGCGTATCAACACACATATCTCACAAGCTTTTGTATACTCAGAAGAATGTGTTAGCAAAGGAGTAGTCCTTTAATTACTAGTAAGTTGGTAATATGTTAATCACGATGCACAAAAATGTGGTTAGCAAATCCACAATAAGCTAGTTTATATTTTTTAAAATGTGCCTGCTTAGTGTTAGGTCCATTAGGAGTGCTCCAGTTCCTTTGCTATGGGTACCCATGTGTCTAACACACTAACACATCATTGGGTACAGACCAGGAAATGATCCCAAGTCCATATAACAGCACGCACAGAGCAATCCCCCAGTACTGAGACTTTGTCCTGTTGCCGTGTTGAACCACCAGCAAGTTGAGATCAAGCCAGTTGTCGGATGAATGAGTACTGTCCCAATATTTGGTTGTGTGCTGCAATCATCTTACTGATCCTTTAGCCCCAATACTTGTTGCAAACAGGCAGTAAACACAAATTAAAGATACCCAGCAGGAGTGTTTTCTGAGGGATGTTTTGTGCTCAAGCACCAACCTATCAGGAGGTCCATGATGTTGGGTTTCCCAGCTGTGAGTTTGTTAACTGAGTTAAGAGATGTGATACCTATCTCTTCATTACCACACTCTTCCCTTTGTGATTAGCAGGGCATCTAAAGGTCAACACTTGATGCCTATGAAATCATTTGCCTGCTGTCTTACCACCCAGTCTCATGTTTGCTTGAGTCAAATATTTTATAAAAGAGTTAAACTGATTATGAATTATGTCATCCTTATTCTCAGTAAGATTCACTTTTAAAGTTCCCTCAACACCCAGACTTATTTCCTTACCCTGCATCATATTCTGCTGAAAAGATAATGCCTAATTCTTTACATTTGATTAACAACTTTTAAATGAAGTGGTCAATCTAATCATACTAACCAACAGTGGTAAAGAAAGTGCGTGCTTTTTGCTTTGTGAACTTGTCACTTGCTCTATATCCAGTAGCTTTCAGTTCATTTGCAGATGGGCCAAAAGATGTCCTTTTAAATTGGTTCACATGTCACCTTTTGTTAATTGTGTATATTTTTTGCAGAGTAAGGTGGTTAGATGTGGCTGGGTTTACAACCAATGAGAAAGCAGAACAGAAAGTCTATATAAAAGACAGGACACACAGAAGTAGCTCTCTTGTGGAGAGGAAAGACAGAGCAGCAGTCAAAGGTAAGGTTTTCAGCTCTCAGCTATTGCTCTGACCTCTTGGTTTTTAACTCTGCAACTGGCTCTGTGTTTCTTATTTAACAAGACAGTTACATCTACAGTTAGATACCTGTAAAAACACAGATACCTGTAGATGCCTGAAGAAGACAATGGATCCCCTCGAGTTGATTGAAATTCATAGCCTTTACAACTGTTTGTTTTTGTACTTTTAACATACCAGTAAATGCAATCCAATCATTAAGATCATTCCCTCAGTCTGTGTGGCTCTGCTGCCCATTTGTGTCCATTTGTCCACATTTGTACCCACTTGGAAGGCTTGTTTATTTTAGTGACAGCTCTGTCATGCTTGGAGTGGGAAACCTTCTGTGACTGCTCACCTACACACCTACTAATAATATCCAACTGCTGTGTTTCTGCAGTTTTTTATTTTCTGGGTGTTTTTTGCCATTACACATAATTTGCCTTTAATTTAATTATTACAGTACACCTAGAGCATATTCTTTCCATTTTAATATTATAAAACCTTAATCCAGAAACTCGAGAATCCCCCATCACCACATTCCTTGATCATGTTCCTTTCTGATTTCTAGACATCTTTGTAAAATGGAAAAACAGATGCAATGAAAAAAACCGCAAATTATCACATGCATTTCTGGACTCAGCTGGGTGTGAAGAGGGCCTGGGCAGGAAGCCATTACCTAACACCTACAGTCTGAGCTGGCTTCCCTCTGCTCCTTGCTGGTGTGAACCAGTGGGATGACTCATGACACACTGCACAGGACCCTAACAAAACATACTCTAACTGCTGAGAGAGTAGAGTTTAAGGTACCAGGCCTGAGTGAGAAAGGGTGGGTAATGATCACCTACCTTTGCTTTGGCAGTGCTGTGCAGTCATATGAAAGACTACAGTGTTGTTAATTGTGTCCTATATTCCACTGTGTGGACTCTACCAAGTAATAACTGACTTTAGTCTCAGTACAACAGAAAATTATCAACAAAGAGCAAACCAGTACACAATTACAAATTTACTCTTGAAGCCCTAATGAATTGTATTAACTATGGACTTTTTCCCCCCAAGACAGTGTTTCTCTGTGTAATAGTCCTGGCTGTCCTGGAACTCGCTTTGTAGACCAGGCTAGCCTCAAACTCACAGAGATCCGCCCGCCTCTGTCTCCCATGTGCTGGGATTAAAGGCCTGTGCCACCACCACCCAAGTGACCATAGAATATTTTTATATGGGAGAAATTAGACAGAACTTCGAAATGACTACTCAGGTATCACAATTAAAAAAAAAATGAGGGATGACTTGCTTTGCTGTAGGGAGCATTTTTTTTTTTTGCAAGATAAATTCAAAAAGTTTATTGCACCAAATGTTGCAGAAAAATGGATTAAAATAATACATGAATGTTGTTTTAAGAAAAAATTTCCACACACTGACGTGGGTATCCATTTAACTGATTTAAAAAACAGTCCTACAAATTTCTCTTAATGAAAGTTCAATAATAATACATCCCAGGATTTTCTCATTTTTAAAACACTGAAATTTAAACACAATGCAAGCTCATGTTCCAGATGTTCACCAAATTTGACATCTTAAAAATCAACATTCAGAAGGGGCTGCTTTAGGCAAAAATTGTAGAAAATGTCCTCTCCACCAAGCGCAGTAAAAATAAAAAACAAAAAAACTGGTTCACATTAACTAAGAGAAGCTACGGGCCTTTTCAATGTAATGATTTAAAGTATGCATGAACACAATACCCGAGTGTACGCTGGTGGAAACTCCAGACATTTTAAAGAATTTAAGGGTCCTTTGATATTCTTTATGTGCATCCAACTAACAAAGAACCTGAAAAGCTATAGACTAGTGTATAAAATCTGAAGGCTTGATTTTAAAAGCCCAGACAACAATTTAGCATCATTTAGCAAGTGGGGAATTTCCTCCCTCCAAAAAAGTTAATTCTAAAAAATACGGTGAGTTAAAAAGTTGTGGTGTGTAAACAGCAGCTCTGGGAGATGGGAGAAGATGAGTTCCTTTCCGTATAAAACAGCACACTTCTGAAAAATGGCTGGATGCACACATTCTGAGCTCCTGTTCCCTGATACTCTGAGGAATAGAAGAAGAGAAACAAACAGAGTCTTTCTCTAAGTAGTAAAAAGAATAGACGGCTCCCCTTGGTTTGAATTTATGTTTAATTTTCATCAAGTTTGCTTTTTCCTGGGAGATGTGTGCACTGCAAAGTTTTCACCTCTCTGACCTGTTATGACAATCTATCTCCTTCCCCTTCATCTGAAGTCAGAATTGGCAGCACGTTCCTTATCCTGTGAACTACTTCTAAATGACATGCAGGAGAAGAAAGACACTGCAGTGAAATGTATAGAAATACATTTTCTTGGCTTACTGGGGGAGCCAACAAATATCTATGAGTAATGCCCCTGTATCACCAGCTAGCAGGGCACTTAATAAAACCCAAGCAACTGTCACACACAGGTTAGAAGGTCACTTCTCACATATAAGATAAACTAGAAATCTATCCAAAGGATAGAATCAGAGAGAATGTTATGAAGTTTGTTGGAAAACAGTGAATGAGCTTTGTGTGTTATTTCATTTCCCAAGGGTACTTTGATAAGCATGCACACATATTGCCAGTGCATCCTGGGACCCCAGTGCTGGGGCAATGCAGAAAACAAGCAAGTTCAAACCCATAAATGCCATTTAGTAACAAATTAGGTATTTGCCATGGGAGACAGGAAGACAAATAAGTAAAATAAAACTGTATATTGTTTTTACTGCCAACAATGTGGGGAATGACAGAAATGTAAAAAAAAAAAAAATCCACAAAGAAAATGAAGATACTGTCCTTCAAGAAGGGAATGATAAGGTTTCTATTTATAGCATTCACCTTAAAAGAATCACAGAGTCTGGTACCCATCAGTGTGTGATAAATGAATGGACAGCACCAAGCACTGTAGGAACTCGAGTTTGTGGAGATTGTGGGGAAGAAATGGGAATTCACAGACATGCCTTATTTAAGAAACAACAATCATATTTCCAAATGAAGTCCAATACTAAAGAAACCATCAACTTTTAACATGCTCCTACAACACTATTTTGTCCCAGAGGCACAACAGAAAATCTTTTACCTGGTGATAGTCAGATTTGAGTGTGACCCAAGTAGAGTGCTCAGCTGCCATGTTCAAGGACTGGGGTTCAATCCCCACCAATGAAAATAAATTCTAAATTGAGTAGGAATCAAGACTCACTTTGAGGGTTTGCTGAATGTGATGATTCAGATTCCAGTTCAAGAGTCCAGGTCTGGATTCATCCTTGATTCTGACAAGTGGGGTCCATGGATAATCATTGTTGCCTTCCAGTGTCAGTCTCAAAGACAGAGACATGGTCATTCCCTTTGTCCCTCGGGCCTTTGTCCATACAAGTTGTTTTGTTTTCATTTTAGTCTATGTCCCATATGACTATTCCAGAACTAGGGCTGAGTTCAGCCTTCTGAGAGCAAAATACTGTATCTAGAGTCAGAATTCAATTTTTTATTTATTTCAGGCAATCAACAGCACTATAAAAAGGCTGGAAAGTATTAGTATCTAAAATCTACTTTCTTTATACTAAAAATTAATCAAAGAACATGCTAAGGTTACCAGATGAAAGAACAGGATGATCGATTGGTTTTCAATCTCAGATACATAACAAATCCATGAAAAATCTAACCAGGTGTCTTACACTTCTGTTTGTTCAATCGGAATGGGGGATGCTCGCTCTGCAAAGCAGGCGTTTGCCTTTCATTGCAGGGAGACAGAGCAAAGAATGCGAACTAAGTACCTTTCAGTGGCACATTGACAGCCAAGGCCAAACGCCCATTTGAAGGAGCTCTTGCCCTGGGAGCTGCCATGATATCAAACACCTAGACACTTCCCCACAATTTTATCCAATCAACACAATCCTCTACCAGAAAGATCTCTTTAATCCCCACAGACCCATTTAATGAAAGATGCACAGAGTCGGTTAATGTGCATGACTTCACCGTCTTAACATCTGATCGTCTAATGACACACTGTACAGCCCACCCCTTCTCAAGTACCTTTGTGCCCTCCTGCTTTAAATATCCTTTATTTCTGAGGTGTTGGGGTGGAGCATTCATTTTCCTTTTCTCCTTTTTGTATCTACTTCCCACTCCCACCTATTCCCCCAAGGAATTCTATTTGTTTTTTTGCAGCAGTTGTTTGGTGTGTGTGTGTGTGTGTGTGTGTGTGTGTGTGTGTGTGTGTTTCAGTTGGAGCAATGCTAGCATTCAGGCATCTGTGGCTGGAATATCCTGTGTAATTCAGGACTTTTAGCAGGATTTTTGGGCCCTGGCTTTCAGATAGCAGATGCACAGACTGTGACAGCTAAAACCACATGCAGATATTGCAAAGTGCTGCTCATGGGACAAACTCCTTTCCTCTGAGAACTGCTGTGTCAGTCAGGGCTGCTCATAATACTACAGCTTGTCTTTCTTCCTGTCAGGGGAGGGAAAGGGTAGTGATCACCTCTTAACAGATAAGCAGAAGAAAATTTGAAAATTTGTAATATGCACAATAAGGCCTGGGGAGGTGGCCTAGCAAGGAGATCACCTGTCTTACAAACATAAAGATATACTTTTGGATCTCGTGAATCCCACAGAAATGCCAGGTGGTTGTGTTAGCCTGTGTAATCTCAGCCCATAAGCAGAGATCCCTGGAGCAATCTGGCTATCCAAACTAGCCAGCATGGTGAGCTCCAGCTTCACCAAGAGACACTGCCTCCATATAGAAAGTGAAGAGCAGTGGATAGAGATACCTGATGTTAGTGTCAGGCATCCACATGCACACACATACACATCCACCTGCACACATATGTGCACCCTCCCACACATGGACACACAATATACATGCATACTGATGCAAACTTACGTACATACGCAACACTAATCATACCCAAAAAGTCTTAGAAAATTTTTTTTTAGATTTTATTTATTTATTATGTATACAGGGTTCTATCCGCATGTATGCCTGCATGCCAGAAGAGGGCACCAGATACCATTACAGATGGTTGTGAGCCACCATGTGGTTGCTGGGAATTGAACTCAGGACCTCTGGAAGAACAGCCAGTGCTCTTAACCTCTGAGCCATCTCGCCAGCCAGAAAATTATATTTAAATGATGAATAATATTGCAACTAAATGATAAGCAATTTAGAAAAAAAGTGGCTTCCTGAATGCCAGTTAAAAATACTTTCAGGTTTTCTCTTACCACAATCAGAATGACCACGATGACCAAGGATTCTATCAAGGATGTAGGGAAAGTGGGAGTGCACAATGGCATATTCGCTACAGAAATCAGTATAGAAGTTCCTCAGAATGCTGAAAATCTATCTATCACAAGATCCAGCTATATTACTCTTGGATATACACCCAAAGAATTCCAGACTTGTAGCATGAATCTTAAAAGGTCTTATTAGTAAAATCAAACCTGAGGCCAGTTATTGGAGTGAATGCTGGAAGATCAGAGAAGCAGAACAAGCCACAGGTTCCTCACCTTGCCAGTTCCTCTGCTGTTCCTGTTTCCTCAGACTGGAAGCCTCTGAGTCCTCATCCAGAATGAATCTCAGCTGAACTGTGCTGCTCAAAGCCTAAAAGCTTAACCAGCCAAATGCTTCTAGTTTCTGGTCACACCTTATATATCTGTCTGTTTTTGTCATCACTCCCTGGGATTAAAGGCTCACTTCTTGAGATTAAAGGCATGTGTCACCAAGCCTGGCTGTCTCCAATGTAGCCTTGAACTCACAGAGATCCAGAGGGATTTCTGCCTCTGGAATGCTAGGATTAAAGGCGTGTGCTACCACTGCCTATCCTCTATGTTTAATATAGTAGCTGTTCTGTCTCTGACCCCAGATAAGTTTATTAGGGTGCACAATATTTCAGGGAACACAATACCACCAAATTAGACTTGCTCATCCATGTTCATTACTGCTCTATTAATAGCCAGAAATTGGAAATATTTCAGATGTCTTTCAGTTGATGAATGGATAATAAAAATGTGGTGCATCTACACAATGGAATGTTATTCAGTTGTTTAAAAAAATTATGAAATTTGCAGGTAAATAGATGGAGGTAGAAATAACCATGTAGAGTGAGATAACCCATAATCAAAGACAAATATTGCATGTTTTCTCTTATAGGTGGAAGTTAACTTTTAAGCCTTAGATAACTGTTTCAATCCAAACACCCACCGAAGTTGGGTAGCTATTAAGGGACCAGTGGGAGAAAGGGATCCTCATGGAAGGACAAATAGAATATAGTGTAATAAAGAAACAAAAGGGGGTCAGAATAGAAGGATTAAGTGGGGGTAAGGATGGGATGTCAGGGTAAAAGAGGCAACATGAAAAGGGACAAGTTATAATAAAAGCCTTTGGGAATGCTGTATTGGAATCAACTACTGTAGAAGCTTTCTAAAATATATACGTTTATGAAAGAAAGCTAAATGGAGTCTCCATTAGAGATCTTATGACACCACGTAAAACCTCCAGTGCCCATCATGGTACATCTGTTCGAGTCACAGGCCAAAAGGGTCTCATGGAAGTTCTCCAGACATCACAGGCCATTGTCAAAGCTGTTGGTTGTAGCATAAATCTTAAAGGGTCTTATTAATAAAAACAAACCTGGAGCCAGGTATTGGGGTGAATGCTGAAAGATCAGAGAAGCAGAACAAGCCACAGCCACCTTACCTTGCCAATTCCTCAGTTGATCCTATTTCCTCAGACTGGAAGCCTCTGAGTTCTTATCCAAATGAATCTTAGCTGAACAGTTGCTAGAAGCCTAAAAGCTTAACCAGGCTCTAGTTCCTGGTCCTCATGCCTTATATACCTTTCTGCTTTCTGCCATCACTTCCTGGGAATAAAGGCGTGAGTCACCACACCTGGCTGTTTCCAGTGTGGCCATGAACTCACAGAGATTGGGATGGATCTCTGCCTCCCAAGTGATAGAATTAAAGGTGCATGTGCCACCATTTTCTGGCCTCTATGCCTATCTAGTGGCTGTTCTGTTCTCTGACCCCAGATAAGCTTATTAGGGTGCACAATATTTGGGGGGAACCCAATATCACCACAATTGGTTGCTCTCCACAACATGATGGTATGACCCTATTGCTGGAGAAACAACTTACTTACATCATCACTAAAAATGGAAAAGCAGAGCTGGTGCCTCCAAATAAGTTTCATCACTACTGACTAGCACTCATGGTGTTGGAGGGTACTCTGTCTACTACCAGAGGAGAAAGGTAATCACACTATCACCCAGCTGCAAACTCTGAAACCTACAACAATGGCCCGCCTATATGATGATGCACTGGTACTGGTATGATAGTGGTACCAATATTATGGGAGCAACCAACCACTTTTGCCTATTGTATTTAAGGCCCACTCCATGAGCTGGAACCCATCCCTGACACTGGTCATGTGTCAACAATCTGGGACTCGATAAGTCATGGGCCTAGGGGATAGACTATTACTACTATTCTGCTAAAGAAACACAGCAATGAAATGACTCCTAATGACCTACCACTGTATCAGTAGATCAGTGCCTTGCTTAGCTCTCCTCAGAGAGGCTTCTTGCCATCGATGGTAACTGACAGAGATATCTGTGACTGGACAAAATGCAGAGAGTGGGAAATTTTGGAGCTCTCAGCCCTAAATGGGTTATCTTTATCAATCTTCCCTCCAAAGCTCAGTGACATTATGTGGAAAAGGATGAAAAGAAGATTCTAAGAGCCAGACATGATGGATGACTCCAAGGAAACAGCCTCTTCTGCGCACAATAGTACAGATACACATTTGAACTCACAGAGGCTGTGGCAACAGGCAACAGGACCTGCACAAATGAAAGCCAGGTGCGGTCCCAGCACTGAGGAGGGGAAGTGCACAAAGTCCCATTTATAACCATGAAACTAGCTGCAACTGGTATCTGCTGGCAAAGAAAAAAAACTGATTTTCCCAAATGGAGTGTCACTGGGTACATTAATGACATTTTAGGGTAGGCCCCACACCCAGAAGTAATTGGCTAATACAGAACAGGCAGACTCATGTGTGTGTGTGTGTGTGTGTGTGTGTGTGTGTGTGTGTGTGTGTGTACATTTTGTTTTGCTTTGCTTTTGGGGGGTATTTTTGTCTTAATGTTTTGTATTGGTTTTGTTTGCTTGCTTTGCTCTTCATTTTTTTTGTTTGTTTGGGGGGGTAGTTTGAATGAGAATGGCCTCATTATTTGAATATTTGGTCTGCAGATGGAACTGTTTGGGAAGAATCAGGAGATGTGCTCTTATTGGAAGAGCAGTGCCACAGGGGGAGAGGCAGGATTTTGAGCTTTCAAAATCACATGCTATTCCCAGTCAGCTCTTTTCCCACTTTCAACCTCCAGACAAAGATGCAAGCTTTCAGCTGCGGCTCTAGCACCAGGCTTACCTGCTGTCATGCTCCCTGCCTTGGAGGCCATAGACTCTCACCCTCTGGAATCATGAGCCCCAAATAAAATGTTATCTTCTGTAAGTTACTTTGGTCATGGTGTCTTCTGATGGCAATAGAAAAGTCACTAAGACAGGGCTCTTCTCTCATCTTTTTATTTTTGATGGGAAAAGAGAGAAAACACAAAGTTAGGTGAGGAAGGAAGTGGGGGGGGGATCCGGGAGGAGTTGAAAAGGGGAAAGAATAAGATTAAAATATATTATACTAAAATACTTTTAATTAAAATAATAACTTCCTAAATATGATTTCTATACAAAACAAATAACAAAATAATTCATAAAATAAAAGACAGAAATATTAAACTATAGATAGTAAATATCTACATAATATAAATTGGCCTAATAACAAAATGTAAATGCTGTAAAATGTTTCTTCTTGTTGAAAGGGACATAAAAGACAGAATAAAAATGTATATAGTTGCCGGACAGATGTGGTGCAGACCTTTAATCTTAGCACTCAGGAGACAGAGGCAGGAGATCTCCGAGTTCAGTTCAAGGCTAGCCTGGTCTACAGACTTGAGTTCCAGGACTGCTAGAGCTACACAGAGAAACCCTGTCTTGGGGCAGGATATGGGGAATGTATATAGTTGTAATGGAGAATATTCTAACATTCTGATATTATTCTTCAAAATATTTTGAAGAATGAAGCTATTGCAACAGGACTTAGTAAGTTAGTAAAACAAAAACTCTCTTCCAAATTATTTCTACATACCTTAAAACACCTCAGCTTAACATGCAACATATATGTGCACATGGCTCAGCAGTCTTTCCACACACAGACAACTCCTCAGTTATGAACATTAGTTCATGTATAGGAGTTCTACATGCTCCCTCTTGCAGAAACCATGCCTATCATTCATCCACAATGATATTTAGGATTGCTTTTCAATGTGAGAATAAAACACTATTAATATTGCAATTACCTAGCCTACCCTCAATTCAACAGCAGACTTCCCAAAGCAATTTGGTATTTATTCCACTTTTTAATGTCTTTGGTTTAGCTTTGTAGAAACACCTCTGCTTTCACACTCATATTTCACTGTTTTAAATAATGTGAAACTGGAAAATAAACACATATTACGAATCAGTTTCAAACAGCATGAACAAGGCTTAGGGCTGCAGCTCAGAGTTGAGCATTTGCCTAGCTCATCCTCTTGGCCAGTAGAGTAAACACTTCCCATACAAGAGCACATATTTTCTGCAGGAACCACACTTTTGCATCCTAACTATGAAATCTAAAGTCACTAAGCTTTTCTCCTGTGTGTGTTTTACAATGTCTTTACACTCAGGTCTGTCATCCATATTCTATTCTTTTTTAACACAGTTCAAAGTAAAATGGATTTGGACTGGTGGAAATATCTCCATACATGCCTTGATGTCTCATGGGATCAATTCCAGGTTCAATGCAAACATGTGAAGTTAGTCCCTGGTAGGAACAGGTATTCTAGTCTCTGTATTTTCTTATGTCATAGATGTAAGCTGACAGGATAGTTTCAGAATACAAAATGGCAATCAAGAGACAAATGCATTTGGTATTTTTTGGTTTGGGTTTGGTTTTTGCTGTTCTTGCTGTTGTTGTTTGTTGGCTTGTTTTTGTTTTTCAAGACAGGGTTTCTCTGTGTAGCTTTGTGCCTTTCCTGGAACTCACTTTGTAGACCAGGCTGGCCTCGAACTCACAGAGATCCGCCTGCCTCTGCCTCCTGAGTGCTGGGATTAAAGGCGTGCACCACCACCGCCCAGCTGAAAAAAACACATTTCTGATAGAGATGTTAGCTTTCCTAGAATACAGTCTCTTTTCAAACACATCACACAAACATAACACACACACACATGTGTGTATTTATACAGATATATATACATACATTATATATATACATACATTTTATACACACACACACACACACACACACACACACACACACACACATATATATAATCAGAGGCCACATTTCCTAGCCCCTTTGCAAATAGGTATAAATAGTTCATCAAGTTCTCACCACTAGGATGTATGCTCAGGAAATAGTTGCATAAGTGCTACTTCCCCATTGAACACCAATAGCATTGAGCATGAGCACCTCTGTTCTCCATGGAAGTCTGAGCACAGAACAGTCCATGATCTAGGATAGATAGCAGGTTAAAATGAGCAGACTTAGTAGAGATAGATCAGAAAATATCTAGTCCAGTTCTGGGCCAAGAAGAAGCAGCCAGCCATACTAAGTGAACAGGAGTCATTTACTAGGCTAAGTCTCCTTGATGTGCATCCTAGATGCTTTTTTTTTTTTAATGAAGCATTTGTTGAAGTGTGACCTCCATGTCCCTGCCAGTCAGACAAGGCAATAGACAAGGAACTCAGAGAGATGGCACAGTGCTGCAGCCCAGGTGATCACAGTGGGCTCCAGATATTTCATGCTTAAAGAAATCATGGAAGGAGTTTGACTGCCAGAGCCAGTACTGTGTACAGACGATCACCAGAAGGGCTTGTGAGAGCTTAGGCACAGCCAACTCACAGCAACTTAAAGAAAAGAAGCACTACTTTTAACCCCCCCCCACCAACCTCCCTGTCTTCAGGTAGTGTCACACATTGACGAAACCCACAGAAATGACAAAAGAAAAATCAGGATGCATGGCACCCCAGCCAGCCTCCCAAGAAGGGAAGAGAGATAAAGAGTGAGGCCAAGATTCAAATGTGGAAGGTATCCAACATGAATGTCAACAAGTACACTCAATCTGAGTCTATGCCCCACTCTGTGATAATGAGACAAGTGTCCAGCAACCACAAAACGAAGGTCCCAAAGAGTCACCATCATTGAGCCTCTTGCTGGCCACTTCCAGTCCCAGGTCTACTCCTGAGTTATTGCTACCTCCAGGAGAGATGTGCCAGGAAACATACACACAGAATTTAAACAGTAAATGAATGTTAATGTTGAAACAACAATAGCAGTTAGGGAAGCATTGTGTAAAACAAATTCAGAGACACACTGCTGCTCCCTCACCAGGATTACTACATTGTTTAAAGGCTGGTTATGGCAAATATTGGCAAGAATGCAGGACAACTTGAACTTGTTTACTCCAGTGCACTAGCGGGCAATCACCATAGAAAACTAGCACTGTTTATAGTCTAATAACCTGCACTCATGTGACTATACTAAAATGTATATTTAAAAGAAATGAGTTCACACATCACAAAGCACATATGATAGAATATTCTTAGCAGTTCTATTCACAGTCTACCTCCCAAGCAACTAAATGTACAATAATAAGAGATTGAACTGAGTTCTAGTGTATTCACCTAATAGAATGCTGCTCAAGACTAAAAATAATGAGATGCTATATATAACAAGGTGGACAACTGTCAGGGATATTATGACAGGTCAAAGAAAAGGCAAAAAACATGTATTACACGAGATTCATTTATATGAAGCTCAAGATCACACAAAACTAAGCTAATCAAAGATGAACATCACTACTCTACCTATAGTGTTTGCCTCTGGGGTAAGGGTACCGACTGCACAAAAGCATGGGACACCTCTAGGGATGAAGAGAAGGCTCTCTGCCATCATGGTGATCACTATGGTGTATACCAGTGGTTCTCAACCTTCCTAATGCTGCGACCCTTTAATACAGTTCCTCATGTTGTAGTGACCCACAACCATAAAGTTATTTTCATTGCTACTTCATAACTGTAATGTTGCTAGTTTTGAAAATCATAATGTAAATATTTGATATGTGAAAGGGTCATTCAGTTCCCCCAAAGGAGTCAAGACCCCCAGCTTGAGAACTGCTGGTGTGCAAGCCCCTAAGCTGCACACTGAGCACAAGCACACTTTCTGCCTATTGTGTGTGCATACTGTGTCTCAACTGGAGAGAGTTACAAGTGGCCAGACCACATTCCTCAATCTTCCAGAGTCAGGAGAACCTCATACAGACTTAGCAAAATTACAATGAACATAGTCTGGGGTGCCTCTCTGACATGACAAGTCACCACAGATTCCAAGAGCAATTGAATTGACTCAATGCTCTCCCATAATGAGATTCTGCAAGTTTGGATTTAGCTGAGAGCACAGAAAGTCTCCAAAGGAGCCATTAAGAATGGTTGAACAAGCTGTTAGATTCCTTTTTGAGCACATTTTTTAATGAAAAGGATATTTGAATACCTAACTGTAAATGAAATGGATATTTAAATATACCAGTTAGGTAAGTCAATGGAGATTCATTAATGTCTAATAAACTAAACCAAGGATTTTACAATGGGAAAGGATAAGAAAAAAAAATAGAAGGTGCTCTTTTTGCTCATTTACAGCCAATTCGATAGTTTTCATGCAGAAACCCAAGGGAATTTTTATTGAATTCAATCCTAGAGTTGTTTCTAGCTAACGGGCCCACTCCTATTTACAGCATCATTTTTCGTTAAAGGATAAGCTGGAAGTAAAGGAATGTGGGGCCTCTGTTGTCCTGGGATGATCAACACTGCCTTGGCTGGGTTCATGGCTCTCCTACAAAAGCAGAATTTCTATCAGCTGAGCTGGAACCTTCTAGGAACTGAGATTTACATAAATATATAGAGACGATAACCATAAAAACGTAGCCAGCCCAGAGAGGAAGCCAGCTATGACCTAGAAGGGGGAATCAGTGACTACTTCATGCTGAAAGATGGTTGAGAATGAGGCTCAGGGCCAAGCAGTGGTGGTACACACCTTTAATCCCAGCACTCACGAGGCAAAGGCAGTCAGATCTCTGAGGTCGAGGCCAGCCTGGTGTACAGAGCAAGTTCCAGGACAGTCAGGGCTACACAGAGACAAAACCCTGTCTTCAAAACAAAACAAAACAAAAATAAAAAAAGAATGAGATTCCATTATAAGCACTCCAGGACAGCACATCTCACTGTGGAGACACTTTGACTATAAAATGCAACCAAAATATCCAACATTGAACATACCTTTTGAAATATGACATGACTTGGAGGTAAGTAAGCAAAGCAGCTCTGGTCACTCCCTAGTTTTGAAAATAACACCAAAAAAGCCTGTTTTTTGTTTTCTTGGTTTTTTTTTTTTTTTTTTTTTGGTTTTTTTCGAGACAGGGTTTCTCTGTATTTCTCTGTCCTGGACTAGCTCTGTAGACCAGGCTGGCCTCGAACTCACAGAGATCTACCTGCCTCTGCCTCCCAAGTGCTTGGATTACAGGCATGTGCCACCATCACCCGGCCAAAAAGCTTATTCTTAAAAATGAGGATTTCAGAAGGCCTCATTTATGCCAGAATCTTTTTCAACTGGAAATGTATGTGTCACTGTCCCTTTCCTGTCTACAAATAACCATGAGAATATAATGAATATCCATTTATTTAGAGGCTGCGCACAAATTGAGAAAGGAGGAAAATTCACAATTCTGTACCCTGCAAACAAGGAGGATTGGCTGGGTTTGAGAAACTCAGGGCCTTCCCAGTTTAATCAATGACAGAGTCGGGACCAGAATCCATACCCTCTGCTTCCCAACCTAACTGAGTGATTCCTTTCTTCTTTGTCTTTTTAGCTAATGGAACTGGAAAGCAGGGTTGACTGTATTCCTATCTTAAATGAATTCATACCACAGAATTTCCAGAGAGAACAAAAGGTCCCCCGGGGTCCACTTGGGACGCATGCAGTGAAGAATCAGTAATGCCACAAGTTTAACTCAGGCTTTTCTCTCTTCAATCAATGAGCAATCGACAAAAACGCAAAGAAGTGGGAGTGAGTTCATGTAGATACTTCCTTGTTCAAGGTCAATATCTATCTGTCCCTGCCTGTACTTCTCTACCTACCCTTATCCCTACCCCTCTGTCTATAGCTTCACCAGTCCTGGGATGGAAACCATGCTCTTCTGTTCTCCCAGTCAGCTACATTTCAAGCCCCATATGTTTAATTCAGATCCATCAATAACAGACACCTAAGCAGAAAGAGTTTCCATGGGAAATGAAGAGAGAATAGAGGAGGAACTCTCTAAACTCACTCATAGATGAGTGTCTAGTTCAATCCAGTAACTGAAAGGCAGGTGCCAGGTCCCTATTGTCCCCTAGTCTGGCATATCAATAACCATGGCATATAAGTAAAATTGAAGATTTGTCATTATAAATATGGAAACGATCATAATGTTCACTGTTTTTGCAACTGTTCTTCAGAATTTTCAGGAGCCATAGTTAGTTCCATAGGGCCAATTGGTGTGTCTGAGGTATTGGAAACAGATTACATGTCTGCTCTCTGATACTTGGATAAAAAGAGGATTCTGCCTATTGTGCTAAAGGCAGTTAAATCCTGTGAGGTGCTCAGAAATGAATCTGTCTAGCACCAAAAGAAAGGCCATGTTTATAGCAGCTGATTTATTTGGTTGATACACGGTATTGCTATGGTTTATAATTTTTAAGGCATGTGAACTGGGACATATTAGATATTACAGAAGGAGTGAGCTGATGATTTACAAGACTTCATATCAGGCCTGTTGACCTTCTCAATAAGAAAGGTTGGTGGTCGTAACAGCCCTGAAAAACACAGCCCGTGGGAATCAATTTAATGTAGAATAAACTCTTTAACAACCAGCGAGATAGCCATATCAGCTGAGCCATCTGCAGATTATGCTGCTACTGTAAAAAGCACGTTTTAAAATAAAAAATTCATAGACTTTATTTTTGAAAACATATGTTTCCATCAGAAACAATCCAGCAGCTACTCTGATATAAACATTCAACACTTTATAAAACCAACACGTTCAACAGCAGATAGAAGCATGAGGGGAAAGGCCATCCCTTACTCAGTAAAAAGAATGCTGGTACAATTTTCTTAATGTCCTAAAAATAAATCACTGGTCACAAAACAATGATACACCTATGTGCCCTTTGTTCTGCTTAAAATACATTTGTCTGGTCCCCAGTGCAAATCATGTTATTTTATGGACAAGCCAATACAATCAATAGATGGATGTGACCATGGGTGATGCTTCACATTAGCATCCCCACTCAGAAGCTGATCTTTGGAGCCTTTGTTATCTCAATGATCAGAGTCGTATGTCAGGGAAGTGCCAAAAGCAGTTAATCTTAGCATATCTCTAACAAAATCAAGGTAAAACACCTGAAAATCTCCATTCCTCTTGGTGCGAATATTCTGGAAGCATGTTCACCTCTCTACCACTAGAATGTGTGTTTCAGGTAGTGAGCAGCTTGACTAATGTTTGGTTCTGGTTTTTGTTTTTCAGGCTAAGTCTCTACAGAAAAGCTCAAGCTTAAAACAAGGTTTTTGTTTATGAAACCTGGCCCTCCCCAGACACTGAGTCAAGTCGAATCTCTACACGACAGTTGAATGAACATTGAGTGCATACTCTGAAGCACAGAGAGGGGAGCATGGTCAGCCTCCCGCCAGCAGCTCACTTGGCTGGTCTTCCCACCGCGGCAGCTGTTTTGCTGGGCACTATTCTGTTGTGCAATTTTTCTTTTCCTTAAAGACCCTGCATGTGTCATTTTTCTGAATTATGCTACTATTCCATGCCATCTACTTGCAGCTCTGTTTCCCCATGAACAACAGTCATTTCTTATATGCTTTCTTTAAGCCTACCATACTATCTGGCATATAACAATTCCTTAATGACTACATTATAATAAATAGTCTGCAGGAGTCAGAATCACTGGGACTCACTGGAAGTTTTCTGAAACTCTTCCTAAGGGCCTTCTATGAGCCAAAACTTAACTACCATTTATGATGGGACAGATACCCTGAGCCACTACAAGGAGTCCTGTGAAGGATAAAGAAAACTTGAGATGAAGGTTTTGCCCTCAGAAAGTCCTTACAAAGAACGATGCCACAAAGCTTGAATCTAACAAGCTGAAGCATGCAAAGTCTAGAGCAGTGCGTGTGAACTGATGAGTGATTGGCCTGTGAGCAAGGCAGGTAAAAATCGCTAAGAAGACAAAGGCAGTACATGAAGCTGAAGTTGTCTGAGGAGAAAAGAGTCATGTAACGAGGAAGATTTGATGCAGACCCTAGAGGGGAGGTTTTCTGTACCTTGAAAAGACAGGGAGGAACCCAGGAAGGGGATAGTCACTTAAAGGGATGGGGTCTGCCTTTCCAGTGCCCTTTCCCTTCCCGCCCACTTCCAGTCAGCACTGAGATGGAAAAGGTGGTAGAAGGGGAGGAGGGGTACACATGGTCATCTTCAGTACAGGCCTGACGCATCTCATAATGCACCACCTTGCACAGGCGAGCAACTCCAGGCAGCCGTGAGTGTCAAAGATTGCCAGGGCAGGTGTCTGCGGCACAGCCCCAAAGTTCCCCAGTGGTCTTCTAAGATTTGATTTTTCTAACATTAATGCTAATTGCAGTTAAGCTTTCGAAATGGACATGCTGCCAGGTGGTGGTGGCACATGCCTTTAATACCAGTACTCGGGAGGCAGAGGCAAGCGGATCTCTGTGAGTTCGAGGCCAGCCTGGTCTACAAAGTGAGTTCCAGGACAGGCACCGAAACTACACAGAGAAACCCTGTCTTGGAAGAAAAAAAAAAAAAAAACAGAAGAAAGAAAGAAAGAAAGAAAGAAAGAAAGAAAGAAAGAAAGAAGGAAGGAAGGAAGGAAGGAAGGAAAGAAAGAAAGAAGGAAGGAAAGAAAGAAAGAAGGAAAGAAATGGACATGCTGTGAAATAATCTTCTAAAAGACAAAATATTTTCTAAAAGTGTTGTTTGCCAGACCTGGTGACATAGGCCTGCAAGCAAGAGGATTACAATTTTAAGGCCTGCCTGCAGCCCATTCAGGGCAGTTTAACAAGACTTTCTCTCAAACTAAGACAAAAATTAAAGGAAACCTGAGGTATACAGCTCAGTGATAGAGCATATGCCTAGCCTGGGCAAGAGCATGGGTTCAATTCCCAATGCTATACATGCATACAAGAGTTTAGTTTTAGCTTGAAAACATGGAGTCTTGAAAATATATACATAACATCTATGTCCTTCAATAAAATTTCAAAGAGAATTTTTTTGAGTAGGTACTATCTTTTCTCTTACAGATTCTCTCTCTCTCTCTCTCTCTCTCTCTCTCTCTCTCTCTCTCTGTGTGTGTGTGTGTGTGTGAGTGAGAGAGAGAGAGAGAGAGAGAGAACTTCAGAATTTCAAATTTCCTAGAATAACAACTCAAAGATATTCCACAAGTAGTTACGAATCCTTAGTGAAGTGTTTATAGGACAAGAAAGAGAAGAAGGGCATTGGTTCCTTTCAGGGTGCTTATATGAAAAGTATTTTAAGCCTTGTACATATGCACTAATTGGTATTCATGCCAATGCTTAAACATTCTTAACTCAAATAGTATCCAAGGTGGCCCTTCTGCCACAGGAACTGTGACTAGAGTTTAGAATCACTTATTGACAGCTTCTTGGGTGTGTCTGTGAGAGCTTTCCCCAAGGAATCTAATTGACAGAAGACCCATCGGGATGCAGGCTACAGCAGCAAAGCCCTATAAGTGCCAGTTTATATCTGCTTACTGCTGTGGGATGTTCTGTATGTCAAATGTGTTGCTCTGATTGGTTAAAATAAATAAAGTGCCAATTGGCCAGTAGCCAGGCAGGAAGCATAGGGTAGGCGGGACAAGGAAGAGGAGAAGGCAGGGAAGTGAAGGCGGAAGGGAGACGCTGCCAGCCACTGCCTTGAGAGAAAAGACATAAGGTACTGGTAAGCCACGAGCCACGTGGTAAAGTATAGATTAATAGAAATGGGCTAAATATAAGAGTAAGAGCTAGACAATGGTAGGCCTGAGCTAATGGCCAAGCAGTTTAAATAATATGAATGTCTGTGTGTTTATTTTATAAGTGGGTTGTTGGACTAATAGGGCTTGGCGGGGGCTGGAGAGAAGTTCTCCAACTACAGCTTACTTAGGGTTTCTATTAGTATGAAGAAACACCATGAGTATGGCAACTCTTACAAAGGAAAACATTTCATTGGGCTGGCTTACAGTTTCCAAGGTTTAGTCCGTTATCATCATGGCAGGAAGCATGGTGATGTGCAGGCAGACATGGTGCTGGAGAGGTACCAGAGAGTTCTACATCTTGATCTGCAGGCAGCAGGAAGTTAAACTGTGTGTCACACTGAGAGTAGCTGGAGCACAGGAAATCTCAAAGCCCACCCCCACAGTGACACACTTCTTCTAACAAGGCCACACCTGCTCCAACAAAGCCACATCCCCTAATAGTACCACTCCCTGTAGGGGCCATTTTCAAACCACCACACCATCTCTCTGTGTCTTTCTGCTTCCTGACTGTGGATAACAATGACCACCAGCCTCAGACTCTTTCCACAACAGGTAGAGGCAGTCTCACCATCATGCCTTCAATGCCATGATGGGTTGTACCTTTAGAAACTGTAAGCCAAAACGAGCCTGTCCTCTCTTAAGGTGCCTCTGTTGGGTATTTTACCCCAACAACAAGAAAAGTACCAATCTCCTCAATAAAGCACATGAATAAACAACCTTTGGCCACACACTCTTAAAGCTGTGTCATGTGATTTCAGCCTCCTACTTGGCATGCTGAGATTCTCAAGAGTTTGGAGATTGCAAAAATGCTGAGAGGAAGGACCTCACACCTCACTGCAAGACATGACAGCTTTCAAATAATTTGCTGGCCAGAGTGGAGCACCCGCTGTTCTGACACGGCTTGAAGTAAAAAGGAGGGTGCAGGGTTCTGTCAGTAGTGTGGTACCTAGAGGCAGGAGGCAGACCTCCACTGTGACCCACAGTAGCCTGGGGACGTCCGCTCATCTTCTAGTGATCTCAACCTAAGCCAGACTGGGAGTCATGGCTTTGATGCAGAAGAGAATTTCAAGACTGTCCAGCATGAATAAAGATAAATAGTTTACATAAAGGTATCTTCATATAGGCTGAAGAGAAAGGTTAAAAGAGAGGTGCTCAGAAGAAAGATGCACCCCAGACCATAGGTGTGTACCTCTCAGAGAAAGAGCTGCACTTCCCTGTGTTTTATAATAGTCATGTTGAGGAGAGAGTTATAACCAATATGGTAAAAGGATACCTTCACAATAAGCAGAGTAGACAGTGGGCATTCTCAGCAAACGTCCTAGGAAATGAATGAGGCCCTTCCCAAGGTCATATATATCTAGGCCTTAAGCTTGGGTTATTGCTATTTAAAATTAAATACCCATATGTGAAAGACATATTGTCTCTATTTTGGCAGCCTCTACATGAAATGTTGATTGTGCTGGGATTCTTGTCTCTCAGTGGGCAGGGGCTTCACCAGACTCCTAAGTGAGGAAACCCTTTTCTTTCCCATGTTCCATAATGTTTCCTGTCTCCCTAACTCCTGCCTCAGTTTTGGTTTTATCATGATTATGAAATGCAGCCAGGATAGAGCTTCCCACCTGAATCCCAGGGCTTGGATGGACAAAGTTCTGGCTATCTTGAGGGAAGGAAAGTTGGCTCTTCAGGCTTAGCAAAAAGGGAAGAGGAGATAGTGAAGCTTAACAGACATCAGCTGTCAATCATCAACAATGGAGTCATGAGTTTCTAGTAAGATCTACTGAGATCTGTCTCCAATGTGTGGGGAAAGTAGTGCAAGTGTGTCATGTGTCACAGACATGCTCAGTAGATCTTACTGAGTGAAGCTTGTCCCAGACTTCTTTGAGACCTAACAATAATATCTTGGTCTTTGCTCAATGAGACAAGCTTTGGACTTCTGACCTCTAGAAATCTTAAAAAATAAATAAATTGATGGCATTTCCTCAGCCATTAACTAAGTTTGTGGTCCTGTTATAGCAGTGAAAGGAAGCCAATATCCAAGGCCATTTCTCTGCTGGTAAAAATGCAGTTCTGCACTGCAGCAGGGCCAGTAAGAATATAACTCAGCCATTTTGAGTTTCTTGGTCTCTTGGCCCAGGCTTCCTCTCTTGGTTGGAGGCTCCTCTCTTACTCTCCCTCTCCATCTCTCCTCTTATGATGTGGTTTAGCCTGACGGCCATGTTCAGCCTGGACTCTTCCCCCTGCCAGCTCTCTCCCTTATACTTAAAAAAACCTTCTCCACACTTTAGGAGTCGTCATATGCTCTTCCTTTTATTTCATTGTTTTTTGTTCAACTATCTGGTTTGGTTTCTTGGAGACCTTAGGGAAAAATCTATTTCTTTGGCTTTTCCAGCTTGTAGAGGCCACTAGATCCTTGGCTGGCTGCTCATTCCGGTCTTAAAAGGCAGCCATGCAAATGTCTCTGGACTTGGACCTCTACACCCATCTTGCATCTCCTTTCTCAATTCTTTCCCTCCTGCCTCCCTAGTATAAGAACCATTTAGATTACATTTGTCCTACCTGGATAGCAGAGGGTAATCCTGTTGGAATTGCAGCTACTCTTCCAGCTATATGACCACACACGCACAGTTCAGTAGCCAAGCAAGGGGCCTTATATCCTACAAAACCCGTGTGCTGGGTGATCACATAATTTGCATGTGATTACACAATCTGTGCATGCGTGGCATAGCTCCACAAGCCCATATGCGAATGTGCAGGGAAATCCACAAGAAGCAGATCATAGACCCCTCCCCAGTCTCCCCCTCCTCCTCCTCCTCCTCCTCCTCCTCCTCCTCCTCCCCACTCTCTCTCTCTCTGCACGTGTCTTCCACAGGCCTGGTCACTCTCTTCTGTCCCTTCCCTCTCCTCATAAGACTCTGCTGTGATAATGGGTTTCATCGTGCATCTTGACCTTTCTCGCACAGTAACCATGCGGCTTATTAAAACCAACAAATCCTACACCTCCATGCTCTCATGTTTCTCATCAGCAGTGTCTCTCATCATAGAATTATTCCAAGAATCTGAAGATTAAAATGTGAACGTCTGAAGTGCCATCAGTTACTCTACCTTGTATCCATTAGTGATCACTAGAAATGCAAAGGAGAAACTGGGTGTGGTAGCATACCCCATGAGGAGTTAATGGATAGCCTAGCTAGTATTGTAAGAAACCCATGTCTCAAAAAAGGAAACCAGGCAAAGGGATGCGAAGTAGTCTGGTGTGGCTTTTTATTGTGGGTTTAACATTTTAAAATCATGTATGACTTTAATTAATAACTTAGGGATCTGTGAAACCAGGAATTCCCAGACATTTTATTTTTCCACTGGGGAAGGACCTTAGATAAGGAACTATTCATGATATTGATCAAATCAGATAATTGCCTATGGCCCCAGAACTCTAAAATCGTGTGAACAGAGCTGATGGTTGGCAAGAAGCTTCTAATGTTGAGAGATTTCTGACAGTTTTTCCAACTGAATGAACTTTTGAGTCCTGACTTTGTTCTAGGATGTCACTGTTGGGGGACTGGACAACAGAGGTAGTCAGGGTACATTATCATAAATGGTAGTGGCACTACCACCAAACAGTGTACACACACACTCTGTGTGGTGTATGTGTGCCATATGGTATATATGTATTGGTGTGTGTAGTATATGTGTGTGGTACATATACACATGAATATGCCGATATGTACACCTGTGCTCATACTCTGATGATACAGAAGAATGGAAGATGCTTTGGTCTATCACTCCCTTCAGTATTCTTTTGAGACATGATTTCTCTCACTAAACTTGAAGCTACCTGGAAGCCAGCAGGCCCCAGCAATCCTGATATCTCTACCTATGGAGTTACAGGCGTATGTGTGGCTGAGCCTGGCTTTTTACCTGGGTGTTAGAACCTGAACTCAGGTCCTGCTCCATCAACCCAGGCCCTGAATAATCCCCAATCACTCAGCTTGTCATAAGGAACTTTTCAGAGATGGCTGGTGGATCTAGGAGGTGGATGGCTACCAATTCAGAAGGGAGGAAGGTTGAGTTTGACTCATGGTCTCAGAGGTTCTATGTCAAGGGATCATGGCAGTAGACGCACATAATGGAAAAGGTTCCTTATCTCATGAGGGAGGACAGGAAGTAGCATAAGACATATAGGAGGGGGAAGGAGATGGAAGCTCTTTCCCCTTGGAATGGATATGCTGGAGGCTCAAGAGAAGTTCTATTCTGTGGGTGCTGTTTTTATTTCAATAAGGATTCACCAGGGCTGTGCCAGGCTTCTACAGGGTGTTGTCTCCATAACTCCAATCAAAAGGGACAGCTTGCTTGGAGTTGAATTCTCAGGATCCATGAGCACCTATATCGCCCAATACCCTAGTGTATAACCAGGAGACACCATTCTAGTGGTGTACAGTGTGAATTGCAAGGGGCAGCTTCTCACACCAGGATCAACTGATGACCGTTGGAGGTATCCAAAGATGCCCAGGAGGCTTGAGACATGGTTGTTACAATCTTGACATGATGACACCAATGGTTGAAATGCACGTGGATAGATCCACTTAAAATGTGCCAATCTGTAACAGCGTAAATGTGTATAAATAAAGCTTGAAGGTAAGAAACGTACTGCCTCCTGCAAGGGCTGAGTGTGATCATTGTGTTTCACTGGGAATGATGGGAGAATGTTGTACAAAGTGCTGTCCCCAGCTGGTGGCACCATGTGGGGGGAGATACTGGAAATATAAGGATGTGTAGCCTAGATAGAAAGTACCTGTCACAAAGAGATGTGGCTTTGAAGGACATTTTGTCCATAAGCTCATTCCATCTGTCTTATCCTGTTTCCTGGTTACCACGAGTTAAGGAGCCATTTACCCACACATTTCCCCTGCTCTCTCATGTTTTTGCTGTATCTCAATCTCACAGCTATGGTGTTAACTGACCACTGACCATAGGCAAAAACCTCCAAACTCATAAGCTAAAATTATTTTTTCTCCTTTTGAAATTTTTCTATGATCTGAATTGTTGAAACAAATGGGAGAGACTCTGAGCTTAGTGGCCTGAATCACCTCATCATCATATTGTCAGCTTGAAGCATTCAGCTGGGCCCAGTCCTTTCCAATCTATTTTACAGTTGTTCATTAAGGCAACACTATATTAGAACTCTTTA